>NC_092815.1:131398031-131665531 GCF_023375885.2 Dermacentor andersoni | reverse complement strand
GGGTCAATGACGCATATTGTTCAAGCGTCTAATATTGAAGCAACCGGAGGACGGAACTTTCTTATCTTTGTTCTATCGTCAAGCAACACTTTGGTTCAACCTTGGAACAATATCTCATAAACATGATGGCCTGTTAAATTAGCATGCCTCGTCCGCAGAGGGGATAAATTTACACGACGCGGAGTCATTGAAGACGCTAACCTATTCCTTCAAATTCATATCAATAAAAATGATCCACCGTGTACAACCAACACTGACAAGGTAATTACATAGTATGCGGCAGCACTGTCGGTTTCCGTGATCGTGCACAGTATTAAAATCTTGCAGCTGTCGGTGTTGCGCGTATCTTGCGAAGACCAGCTGCGTATTTATTTCCGATAATCTTACTGCACGCATCTCTCACGATAGGCAAGTACACCGACAAAGTTTTCGCTGGCGATGGCGTTCCATCACTACTGGTCATCGAAAATCGAAAATCTGAAACGTAGACTAAAGATAAATGAGATTTCGGTAAAGAAGAAACGACACCACGGAGCCTGCACAAACCACACTTCAAGAGGCGAGGCCATTTTCTAAAAGGAATTGGCAGGGCCTCATTGCCAACCGTCCCATCGTAGTAGCCTCGACAAAATTTTCTTACGCAAAGAAAATGCGACGCGTTTTAGCTAAGGGTAGGTGCAGTAAGACAAGATTAAACGAACCGTGCACAGCGTAAGCGTTTGACGATCGTGGCCGCCAGGGATGGTTCGCGTGGGTCGCAGTGCACGAGCTGCAATTCTACGTCAACGCAGACCAGCTCCGACAAAACCAGCAGTCGCATGGCCTGATATCAATTGAACCACTAGACAATTACATCCGATCCACGAGTAAAGCGATGAAAGAGTGATACATTACGCGCGTTTTAGTTCTCTCCATAAAGACACCGAACGTACGACACGCGACCCTGACTTGCAACAAAATTATATTAAAGCGGATCGTATCCGCACTGATGAGATCTGTTGACACCAAGATTCTGGACACATTTCAACATAGCTTCAATACCTAGACGCCGTATGCCTCGCGGTGCAGGTCTGTAGAATTTCTAGCACGGATCTACGTACTGAGAAGTCCTAAACGTAGCAGTTAATCGCGTCTATCGTACCCCTTGCAATGGCATGGTATGGTAAAACTTTATTCAGTTCCTTCGGAAGGCACGTCAGCCCGTAGCGGGCCGCTCCCACGTCGGTACAGAAAGGCCGAGCCTCTCTGCTGCGTCACGGGCCCGATGGACAGCCCCTAGCTGTGCTTCAAGATCAGGGCTACTTAGGGCAGCCTCCCATTTGGACGACGTGACGTCGTCGCCTAACGCGGGGCAGCGCCAGAGCATGTGTTCTAAGTTAGCTACGTCTGAGCACAGCTCGCAAATATTGGTCGATTGGATCTCTGGATAGATTCTGTGTAACAGTGCGGGGTTTGGGTATGCCCCCAACCTGGAATGATGTGATGAATGACTCCTGCCATTCGAGACGTTGGAAAATGTTCCTTAGGGTGACATTAAACTAAACGCTGACGATTTGTTGCGTATAAAGCATAGCGCAACTACGCGACTGCGTCCTCTCGAAACTCCTGCGTGCTAACGTCGCATCTGTTCTCCGTGCTTTTCCCCTCCGTGCCTCAGTGTGCTACAGTCCATGTGGCAGCACTGAAGTGCCCGCGCGAGATATCCTATCATTAAAATAGTGAAGTAAACGATTCAGCGAAGTTAGTGGCGTGCTTAGTGAGCCCCTTGGGGCATCCAGGAGCCCTGGACGTTGGACGCGTTCACGTACTCTGCTGCACACCAGAACAAATGCACGCTTAATAAGGAAGACGGCGTACAAATACATACTGTTCAAATAGAGCACGCCCCCACGAATCAGTGGCGCATTGGCGCCGCCTAATGCGTCATTTCATCGCAGTATAGAAAATGGGCGCATTTAAAGGTCGTTATCGTGATGCCACTGGAGACAACAAAGGACTTCGCTGCTTCACTAACCTCGCTGTAACAGTAAGCCATAATTTCGCGAGTTTATTCACGTTGGATTCCAAGGAAAATTAGCTGATTCTCACTGCAAAATATCACAAACCCATAACTTATGGGCGGTATAATTAGACGCAATTGACTCTGCTTGTAAGGTGAAGCATAATATCTTCGACGCGCGCACCCTTTCAGAGGGTTCCGTCAGGCGAAGCGTCCTAAAAGTCGGCTGACCATCTCCCAGGACTCTCGTATGTCCTAAGTGTGCACAGAAATGATTAATTTTCTCAACAGTAACCATTGATATTATCGGCGACAGCAATACAAGCGCAGTCTTTGAGTCTATATACCGTGAGGTTGAGTGGAACACCTTAGAAAAGCGATTGTGTCATTCCCGCCTTTCCTCATTTCGATCTTTGAGTTGAGATCCCGGGGGAGCTAAGGCTTCTGTAGGCTTCCGTGCAGAGGAGGGAATATCCATCACTACACGTGCAGCAGCTGAACGACCTCACCCCTGCTTTAGTTTCGTGTGCTGAAATGTATATCCCACCTGACACCACCTTCCCATACCCTGTCAGCGGTGGAAGACGTGTTAGAAGGAAAGTGTCAGGAAAGCTCGAAGAGATAAAGACGGCTTGAGAACACAATACGAGCGCTTACTAACACTCACAGTGTTTTATTAAAGACTGACAGTACCTAATCAAATCATTTCAGTTGATAGCGTTGGCAAAAGGCAACATAAGAGCACAGGGCACGCTTACTGTCAACTCAGAACGTTTCGTTATAAGCTTTCAGAAAAGCGCAGGAAGTGATCTTAATATCAACTTACAGGAATGCCTTAGAAACTGTCAGTCTCTAATAAAACCCTTTCCGTTGACAGTAAGCGATCTCCCTGTGTTCTTCTGTCGTCTTTGTCCCTTCACGAATTCCTAACCACGAATTCACACCAACTCTCCTAGTTCACCATTACGTAGAATGGAAGCAAGACTTAAAAAGCAAGTTTATTGTGTTTTCCAACAGAATAAGTGTAATACACGAATCAGGAACTGTCTTCGTCAAGCGTTTCATCTCCACAAGGATGTTTGCCTCGCAATTAAATAATACTGACCTCGCCAGAAGGTAACTTTCTGTGGTCAGCAGATTTCTAGTGCACTTCGTAAATACAATACTACGAGCCTGTGATTCATGAGCAACACCTGTGATTATGGCAATCATATTACGAGTGAGTGATCCAGACTTAGGTGCACCTGCTTGTAAACCGTAATGCGAAAAGCCACTCGTAAGCTGAACGTGCTGTATCTACATTTTCTTTAACGCTTTCTGCGATAAGCCAAAGTGAGTTTCCCGTACAGAAGCAATACGCTCCGCCGACACTTGACACTGAAGTAAAAATGCCACATAATCTGCATGAAAACAAGATGGTACACGCATAAGCATTCTTTAAAAATAATAATTAAAAAAAGACACTTGCCCTATCTCCAAGAGCCAGTTATCTGCGAACAGAGGGAGAGAGAGAGTGTGTGTGTGATTGTGAATAGGAGAAAAGCAAAATGAAAGAAAAAGCGAAATCATAATCGCTGAAACCTCTTCCGCTGCTGTCGCCGCCCTATCTGGGTGCTCTCTCCCGGCCGCAGCTTACACAAGCGTAGAGTCTGCGATAACGCAGCTCGCGTACGTACAGCGTCTATCGGGACGCTAAAGTTTCCCGCTGGGCTGCTGGTGGTGACGCACTCAGCGTTCCCATACTGGCCCGCCCGCCTTCACGCGAAGGCCCCCAAAGGTACCGTCATTAGCTTCGGAGGTGCGTCGTGCGCTTGGGTTCATCAGAGAGCGCACGTTCATCAAATATCACGTATTCGAGTGCGCTACCGCGCTCCTGCACCATGGGTCCGCTCCCGCTTCTGAGCACGGGCTGCCTCCTTTTCCTAGCCCTGGCAGCGCCGTCGACGGGGCGCTATGCGCCGGACTGGAACTCCCTGGACACGAGACCGACCCCCGCGTGGTACGACGAGGCCAAGATCGGCATCTTCCTGCACTGGGGCCTCTTCTCCGTGCCCAGTTTCGGCAGCGAGTGGTTCTGGTGGCACTGGCAGGGAGCCAAGGTTCCGGCCTACCGCGAGTTCATGGAGCGCAACTACCGGCCGGGTTTCACCTACCAGGACTTCGCGCCGCAATTCAAGGCCGAGTTCTTCGACCCGGACCGCTGGGCGGAGATCTTCAAGAAGGCGGGCGCCCGCTACGTGGTGCTGACCAGCAAGCACCACGAGGGCTTCACTCTGTGGCCCTCGGCGGTGTCGTGGAACTGGAACGCGGGAGACGTGGGGCCTCGACGCGACCTGGTGGGCGACCTCGCGCGAGCCGTGAGGAAGAAGGGCGGCATCCGGTTCGGGCTCTACCACTCGCTCTACGAGTGGTTCAACCCGCTCTACTTGGCCGACAAAGAAACTGGTTTCGAGACGAACCACTTCGTCGCCCGGAAGACGATGCCCGAGCTGGTTGAAATAGTGACCACGTAAGTGCGTGAACGCTGACGGGTTGGACATTTTTCGGCGTTCCCAGTTTTTCTTTTTTTCGCCTCTAAATCTCTAAGCGCTTCAGCCTTTCTGAGGCACTTTATCCCTGTCGAGCGTTAAAATACATTTTTTTTTCATCAGTCGGAGCTGAATATTTTTGCCAGCACCTGACAACGCCGGCTATGGAACTCGTATGATAGTGACGGTAAAGCGTACATTTTTGTTGGCAGGAGCACTTCAGTATGTGTCACTCGTGTGTGTTTATGGCAAGTTTCCTGATATATACACGTGCTAATCAAGGTCGTACTTGTATTTTATTCATAGATACGTTAGACTCTTTATATTTTTACGTGCACTTATGTGGGCTTTCACAAGAAGGGTCATTAAAATGTATTGTTATGGAACAAATCACACCTCTCAACCTATTTTAAGGCAGATCAAACGCTGTCTTGGAGAAATGCCCCGATCTACGGTTTGGGGCGAACTATTTAGTTAAAAAATAATAGAAACATCATGTCTGTTCAAATACATTTAGTTATTGGTTGACGCATGATCATAGCTGATGAGCGAAAATTCCAGCGTTGCAGCGAATGCTTCAGTACTGACGCTGCAGACTCTCTATAGATTGGCGCACTGCGTGCACTCCTTAATTGCTTTCAAATTTGCATAAGTGCCAAGACACACTATAAACGTCAGTACAGTTTGAGCCAACGAGCAAGCCATGTTTGGTCGATGAAAAAACCTAAAACGAAAACAAACACAAATTCTGAAGGATAAATAGAAAGGCCACCTTCGCCAGCACTCAGGGTAGCAACAGACAGATAAAGAAATTTGCCCAAGTGCTGTATGTTCTCCATTCAGACGATGTAAACATCTCGCCAAACGAAAGTAAAGGCCACTCTTCTGTGCTTATTTATTTATTTATTTAATTATTTATTTATTTATGTTTTGTTAGGAAAAGAGCACAAGTGACATGCCATGGCCTTTTCCTTTATGTCTCTATCGGCACTACCTACCGCTTATTCTCTGGATATACGAACTTACCACAAGTCATCTTAATAAAAGAGCACGGAAACACAAAGTCCACTTTTCCTTTGTTTCTTAATTTTTTTACTTTATGGAACTAGACAATGTGAATGCTAGACAATGAGTGCACTTTCAATTTTAGAATGATTTTATGAGATTCTTTTTTCACACCTGTGTAATATATTATTTGCGTATCTCTTAATGTCAAAAGCAGTAACCGCCGCCAATTAAAGGCGCGAACATCTATTTCGCGAACGCTTCGCTACATTTGGTGGGAGTCTTTTTTTTTTTTTTCAAACACTTCACTGAACCCAAGCTCAGTACGCAAACTATCAGCTATATCCGACGCTTTCTCCTTCATGCTACGCTGGCTCTGTCGACACCCTGGTTATGCGGAATGCGAAAATCCGGGAAGGAGGCACGGCTCCTTTAGCAGTGTCCGCGATCCTTTTGGCATCAACACACGTTCGAAGAAGCATTCTTCCTCGCAATTATTCAAATGTCATTTCAGTGGCGTTCACGAGATACAATCGTTCACGTAAGAGCACATGCATGCAAATCCCTTCTCGCGTAAGTCACCGCCTCTCTGCTTTGACATGAACGGCGACCGAAATGATAGCGTTGCACACTTATATTTGTATCAAATAAACATTGTCTGAAAAACTTGACAGCGGTTGTGGCGTTTTGCTAGGACCAATGGCGATTAATGCTAAGCTTAGTATAGCATATTCCATACATCGGCCACAGACTAGTATTCAGCTAGTATGTAGTGAGAATCGTTCTTATACCGCTCAAGAGAGGAGTGTGCAAGATTTTGCGCCTACGAATGCACATGATTTTGAGAACTTCGTTTGGCACCCATACTGAGCACACGACTATAATTTCTATTCCTCGTTTAAGTGGGCTGCCCCCTAAAGATGAAGAACCCTACAGGTAGAAGTTTTATTTGAACGTTTGAAGAATAGTAGGAGACCTGTGTATGTCGGTGTGTAGCGGATGTCTACGAACCAGCTCCGTCATCCTGCTCCACCTGCCGCAGCTGCTTATGAACTTCGATTTGTCCTCTTTGATATTCTGAAGCAATCAGTGACGTTGAGATAAACTGCGAAGGCATCCTCAACCTTACATTAAACCTGGATGTTAAGAAATGCACCGGTCCGGACGGGATACACAACGCATTCCTTGTTCGTTATTCGTTGTGGTTATCGAAATATCTGTCACTCATATTCAAAAAGTCCTTATCATCCGCTACTGTACCTTCTTCGTGGAAGTTAGCCAGAGTGCTCCCTCTTTATAAATCTGGAGATAAGCAGTGTTTGTCAAACTACAGGCCAATTTCACTGACGTCACAGGCATGCAAAATGCTGGAACACGTCATTCATAAGCACATCACGCTCTTTCTGGAATCAAATAATTTACTGTTTAACATGCAACATTGGTTCAGGCGCGGTTTTAGCACGTTAACGCAGCTAGCTGAGTTCATACATGACATTTCATTTAATCTTGATGTAGGCAACCAGGTTGATGCCATTTTTATAGATTTCTCGAAGGCATTTGACACCGTTTTACATTCTAAACTTATTGCTAAACTTAATGCTGTACTGAATAATCCTCATTTAATTAACTGGATTTTAAGTTTTCTCCCATTTCGCTCCCAATTCGTCTCTTACAGTTCGACTGACTCTGCTACTGTTGATGTGACATCAGGTGTGCCCCAAGGCTCCGTCCTTGGGCCGCTTCTTTTTTTGTTATATATAAACAATTTGCCACTTCACTGCTCTTCTAACATCCGTCTTTATGCTGATGACTGCGTTATATATAAAGTGATTAACTCTTCTAATGATCATTATCGCCTTCAAGAGTCGTTTTCTAGGTTTTGCGATTGGTGTAACCTTGGCAAATGAACATTAACTTCAATAAAACCGTTCTGATGTCTTTCTGCAACAAATCTTGCCTCTCCCTGTTTAGTTACTCGTTCAATGGCCGTGCTGTAGAAAAGGTTTCTGAGTATAAGTATCTTGGTGTCATTTTTACGCATAACATGTCATGGTCTAAACACATTGATTACGTATGCAGTAAAGCACTAAAAAATTAGGTTACTTGAGGCGAACGCTTACCCGATCTCCTAAATACACAAAGTTACTAATGTATAAATCTCTAATCCGCCCTGTTCTTGATTATGCATCTGTAGTTCGGAGCCCGCATAAGCAGTTAGAGATTAATAAGCTAGAAGCAATACAGAAAAGCTGTGCGATTTATATGTCATCGTTACGATCGCGACTTTTCGCCCTCTTCAACACTTTCTTCCTTGAACCTAAACACGCTCTCTTCTCGTAGCCGTGTCGAATCATTCAAATTCTTGCATTGCATTGTCAATTCTTTGGTTAGGCTCTCAAATGATAATTACCTTAACTTGATGATGATTTGGGATTTTTATGGCGCAGCAGCCATGCAGACTATAATGCGCCAAACACATGTTTTTCGGATTAGCTTATTTCTTCAAATGCTGTAAAATGGTGTAAATGGCCAAGTAAAAATATAAAACCTGAAATGTGCTATAGATCTTGTAGAATTCCTGTGGCTTTTAAAAAAGTTAAAAGTAACTTCATATGGCACGAGTGGTTCATCACTCAATAAAAACTTGGGATAGATAGGGATTCTTTTCTCGTAAAAGATCTTAAAATATATTTGCCTCCATTTTTCTAAGCCAGGACATGTTATTAAAAAGTGTAGCATGGTTAAAATTTCACCGCAGTGTTGGCATGTTGGTTGTTGTTTGTTATTAATTAAGTAACTGTGTGTCAGCCTTGTGTGACCAATCCTCAAGCGACATAATATAACCTCATAAAATCTTTGTCTGTGGCGACAACTCCGCCATTCTCGTAAAACAGGTTTAATGCAATGAAGCTTGTTAAGTTTTTCTTGATCCCACACTTTCTGCCATTGTTTCTCAACTGCTATTCTTAAAGTGGCTTTATAATCTTGCCAAGGTAGGCCAACATCATGTAGCTCCAAATCTTTGGTACGGGGTGCCATAAAATCTGCTCTTTCATTCCCAGGAATTCCTACATGACTAGGAATCCAGCAGAAAGGGACATTTAAAGCTCTCTTGTGGCATTTTGTGTATTGATTTTGTATTTTCTTCAGCAGATTATTTCTACATGGTAACCTAGATGCGAGAGCTTGAAGAGAGCTCAAGGAGTCGCTAAATATAACAGATTGATTATTTCCTCTTTTCAGGATGTCTTCAAGAGCTAACGAAATGGCATGAAGTTCTGCAGTAAAGACAGTAGCCTGACTTGGAAGTCTCATTTGTTTTTCAAATTAATTTGATGTCACTGCAGCGCCTACATTGTCATTGCTTTTTGATCCATCTGTAAAATATTTTGTGCAAAAATTATATTCTGATTCTATTTCTAAATATTCACTTAGTACACCTCTCTTGGTGAAGGTTGTTTTCTGTTTTTTGTTAACCTAAAGTCGAATTGCGCATGTTTCATCTCCCAAGGAGCAAAAGAAGGTTCATCTTGCAAGAATTTATTTCTTTCGTCGTAACATAGGTCCGCATTCAGCTTTTGGTACCTGATAAAAAAGGAAGGAATGATTGCCGGTTTGTTGCTAAAATGTATTTCAAAGCGCGGCCATGTAAACAGTAGTCTACAAGGATGCGTTGAACAGGACAGTACTCTCATTATGTACATGTTTCCAAGAAAAAGTCGTCTTTGTTCCAAAGACAGCTGGTTGGTTTCTGCATACAAGCTTTGTATGGGGGACGTACGAAACGCGCCGGAACACAGACGTAGTCCAAGATGATGCACCGGATCAAGAACCTCTAATGCCGACTTTCGAGCTGAGCCGTACACAAAACATCCATAGCCTAACTGTGACCGGACAACTGCATTGTGCATGCGAAGCCGACATATCTTCGCATATATTAACTTCGCGCCAGGATCATCAACGAGAAGACATCATGACCTAAACTTGATACCCTACTACGCACGCACTAACACGTTCAAATTCAGCTTTTTTCCCCGCTCAATCGAAGACTAGAATTCATTACCTGGGTCCATTCGCTCATGCTCATCCCGAATTTTTGCAGCCGCCATCCTAGATGCATAATCGTGCTCACCCATGCCCGGTAGCATCTGTATAACTTGTGTATTTTTTCTTTCATCAATGCTCTTTTGTAAAAGTGTTCACTTGTCCTTACCGCTGTATACTCCAATGCATTTTCTGTACCTTTTCTCAACCGACTCCTGCTATAGCACAAATTGCGCTGCAGTATGTATAAATAAATTGATAAATAAATAAATAAATAAATAAATAAATAAATAAATAAATAAATAAATAAATAAATAAATAAATATTAACCATCTGAAGCGTGCACTAGGTTAGTTGCAGTGCGCACTTAAAAGATCGCTATTTAGCATTTTCCGATTTTAGGTTGCTTCATGAACACAAAGCTGCAAGCAATCCGTGCTCTCTGTCCTTGCTCGTCAACCCCTTTCATCACTATCTTGCTTCACTAGCATTTAACCTCCCTGCTCTTATTTTATTCTTTTTCATACCTGCGACATTTACGCGCATGTTTCACATGTTCCCAGCATTTTGACCCAGTCCCAACTCCTGTGAATTCTTTAATTTACTTCTCTGTTAGTGAAGGCTGCCGTTGTGCATCAACTGATAAGTGGGAAACTAGTCTTGTATAACGCTGAGCAGGGGCACACAAACGGGAGAAATAAAGCATTATAAATCATTGCAACGATTTAAGTCCTCAAGCGGCAAAGGGCTTCATGAAAACGTCAGACTCAACATGCATGAGTCTCCATATTCATTGGTTCGAGCGGTCTTTGACAAGAAACAAGTCATTGATGCTCTACCGTTCACCGGATCTTTAGTCGTGCTTTCACGGACTTCGCAGATACCGCCCCGAGATCATCTGGTCTGACGGTGACTGGGAGGCTCCGGACACCTACTGGAATAGCACCCAGTTCCTCGCCTGGCTGTACAACGACAGTCCCGTCAGGGACACGGTGCTGGTCAACGACCGGTGGGGCAAAGGAACGCCGTGCAAGCACGGCGACTTCTACAACTGCAAGGACCACTACGACCCGGGAACGCTCGTCGAACACAAGTGGGAGAATGCCATGACCGTGGACAAGGACTCGTGGGGTTACCGGAGGAACGCCCGCCTGGCCGACTACCACACCATCGAGGAACTCCTCGCCGAACTGGCCTCCACGGTGAGCTGCAACGGCAACTTTCTCCTCAACGTGGGACCTACCAGTGACGGCGTCATCCATCCGGCTTTCGAAGAGCGCCTCACGCAGATGGGAACGTGGCTCGACGTGAACGGCGAGGCCATCTACGGGTCTCGGCCTTGGAGAAGCCAGAACGACACCGTCGCTCCAGGGGTGTGGTACACGTCCAAGAACGACACCGTCTACGCGATCGTGCTCAAGTGGCCCAAGAACAACAAGCTCGCCTTGGGATCTCTGTCGCTGCGCAAGGGAGCCACGGTCTCCATGCTCGGCCTAGACGGCTACGATCTCACTCCGTACAATGCGGTCACGCCCGAGAACTGGAGAAACGTGGGTCTGACTGTGATCACGTTCCCTCCTCTCACGCCGGATGTCTTGCCTACGCCTTGGGCCTGGGTGCTCAAGATCCAAGGCGCGTTGTAGGGGAGACAGTGTCGACGGGTAAAACTGTTTCGGCGATTAAGTCGAGTACCTTCCTATGCTTACATAATGACAATGATCATTGCGAACTGATTATTACGTTTACTGCAGGTACAGTGAGCCCTAAAGATCATCTTATTAACCTCAACTCACGCTTTACGAAGCTCCGGCCTGCGAACTGTGGTAGAAAAAGAATGATAGAAAGCGGTTAATTTTGAATAAGCAGACGTCAATGAAAACCGCTGTTTTTATAGCGTGTTCTTATGCCTAATACAGTATTAAAAGCTGTACAGAATGTGTCTTAATTTTGTCTCATCAAGAAAGTAATAGGCAAATACCCATTAATTTATTAGGGTCATCCTTTATACACGTTGCTTCAAGCACTTTGATGACAATAGAAAAAGAAAATTTGCAGTTAGCAGAGCTTTCCGTCTTTTTATATTAACTATACTAATAGAACAAGGGTAGACTTGAGAAAATGGCTGGAACATTAAAAAACTTTGTAATTGTGCTGCAAGGTCAATTCTTCTTGAGGCAGTTGGCGTTTATTGTAGGTCGATCATAATTTTTGTAGCGCAAGAATTCAGCAAGGAAAAAAACTGGTGAGAAGAAGGAACAGACAGACCGACAGGTGCTTTCTGTCTTTCTGTCTGCTCTTTCCTTTCACTAGTTGTCCTTTTCTGAATGTTTGCGCAACAAAAATTATGACTTAGTGATTGTTTACAACATGCATACCGTGGCGGAAGATAGCTCCAGGGCCAACTCGGTAGATATCGGAAAAATAACCTTAAGAATACTGACAGGAACACCCACACCAGTACGAATAAAATATTTGACATTATCATTCTGGCGATGATTATTAAACACAAAACAAAACAAACGCAAAAAATTAAAAGTACGGCAAAATTCACAAAGCTTTTGTTCGTAAGTGATCGTTGCCATTGATCGGCTGCCTTCGCTAGTAATATTATTACGAACCTTTTCACACGTAACAATGTGTTCAGCACCAGGATTGGCGGAAGTTTTCTCTTACGAACAATTCAATTGTAGGAGGGTTTTGTGAATACGGGCCCAGTATCCTAAGAAGAATTTCACAAAAAGAGGGAGGGTTGAAGTTATCATCAGTAGCCGAGTCACTGTGGGGTTGTTCGACCACAGTTAATCACCCCAAATGAGCAGCATGGTATTCAAAAATAGTGAAGAACGTGTCTGCCCAAACCGATATGTTGCAATATGTTCCAGACGAACCTTCCAAGTGTTTCAACCAGCGCAAAAGAATAATAGAGACAAGACACCTTACGTATTTTCTCTGTCGGTTTGAACATCTGTTACTGCAAGGTATAACTTGCCAGGTAATGTATTTGTTAAGAGATCTTCTTTTATATGTGCACGGAGATCTTGCTTATGTTCCCCATGCGGTGCGGCCCGGTAACGATGATCAATACCTCAAGCCCAGAAACCTACCTCTACAGACCTCAGTGACAAGCTGTAGTAGTCAATGTGCCCCTCCGGATGAAGCGGTACCGTCGGTGTTCTCTCCCCTTTCTTTCCCTCTTTTCGTCCTTTCACCCTCTTTCCTCAGTGTAGGCTAGCAAACCAGACGTACGTCTGGTTGATCTAGCTGCTGTTATTTTTTATTCTCTCTATCTTGTTTAATGACGGCTGAACGTTGAGATACGGCGTTTACAAAGTCACTGATCTGTGCTTTAGCGAAAACCGTAGTTTCTTAGCGAAAACCGTAGTTTTATGGCAAAACCCTAGTTTTGCTCACTGATCAGTGGGCAGAACTAAATGGCGCAGGTGTAGGTCACAGAATGGCAGATCTCTGGCAAAAGGTAACATGTGATCTCTTTTTCGTTAATAATGCGAATAACACAAATACTATGCAACGATTATTGCTTGACCCAACCTTCCTAGTGCATGGGCTCCAACGGTTTCTCATATTTTCCGAAATGGGCAAGGTGACGCACGATGACGGCCCAGAGGAGCTCATAGTCGAATTTGGTTTTCGCGGCGGCTTGGACATTCATTCGCCAAGTATTCGATTTCGACTATTCTTAATGCCAAATGTAACTAGATAAATTTCACAGCGCTCTATCCCTTTTGAAAGTTTTTTTTCTTTTTCAAACAAGAAAAATGCCACGTGGGTTCGAATGGAAGTAGTACTAAGTTGGCGAGAAGTCGATGCACTTTTGACAAGCGCTACTACAGAGATCTATATTTTTCATTATGCAACGTTAACAACGTGCCGCGAGAAAGCTCACTAATCGGATCGCGCAAAATGTTTCGGCCCTCGTTTCATCAGCGAAATAGGCAGTTCTTTTTTTTATTTCTTATTACGTGAGGCGTAAATATATAAAGTCAAGGGCGGGGGCTGAGACGTGCGAGCTTACTATTTAATGTTTAATGTTTAATGTTTTATTTTTGAAGAGAGGCACGCGGCTTGTAGGGGACTCTGCCCTTTCCGCAGATCAGTGGGCGTCATGCTTGTGTCGACACTGCACGCGATTAATATTGGAGCAACCTCTTTACACGTTACACCATGGGCACGTCACAATTTTGAGCACGTCACCATGAGCACGTCACAGGGCGCTCAAAATTAAGCTTTATGGTTTTCTTTAGATTAGGCACTGGGAGGCAGGCGAAGACCACCTATGCAAATAAGTTATGTGGCTAGGGGGACACAAAGTGAGATGATAATTATCGCTGTCAGCAGCCCAATTAACTAAAATTTAATAATTAACTTTTTATTGACTGCAGTAAGTGTGTACGTTTGTATTCAAAAGTTAGAGGCAGTCGTGTTTCTACGCAGTATCAGTTGAAAGAATTCTATCATATCTGTGCTCGGAGATATCCGACTACGAATTTTAATTGTCGTTCGCATGATTATACGCATACAAGAGAGTGCGGATTGGCGAAAAGCGCCTCCCGTATGTGACGCGGCTGTTGCGTGCTGCGTTTAGTCTGGCAACAGGGCGGAGGCATAGGCAAAGGTGATAACTGTTCCCCTTCCCCTATCGGCTGGCGAAATCAAGATATGACAGCGCCGTGTGCCGTGTAGTTGTTGCCCTTGATTTCAATAAAACTTACAATACTTGGAAATCAGCAGTCAGTTTATTTGCGTAGCCCAGGCAAGGACCATGCCCGCTCGTCTAGTCGCCATCACGCACGCGCACTGCCCTCCGGCTTCTCAGGTCGCGCCATTATCTCGGCATGGCAGCTGCCGCCATCGTTACAGGCGGCGCGGTCGCGTGTTACGACAGCGGTTCCGGGTTGTTCGATTTTTTTTTCTCCAGCCGATAGGGGAGCAGGGACAGTTATCTGCAAATGCCTCCGCCCCGTTGTTAGACTAAACGCCGCGCGCAAAGGCCGCGTCACATAAAGGAGGAGCTTTGAGCCGATCCTAACTCTCTTAAATGCGTAATCATGCGAACGATAATTAAAATTTGGAGTCGGATATCTCGGAGCACGGACACGCTAGAAGAATTCTTCCAACTCACACTGTGTAGAAACACGACTGCGTTTAACTTTTCAATACAAACATACCCGCTTACTGCAGTCAACAAAAAGTTAATTATTCAATATTAGTTAACTGGGCTGCTGATAGCAATAATTATCATCTCACTTTATGTCCCCTTGGCCATATAACTTATTTGCCTAGGTGGTCTTCGCGTGCCACCCAGTGCCTAACTTTAAGAAAACCATAAAGCTTAATTTTGAACACCCTGTATAAAGGGTGGAGTGCCCGCCACCGCTCCTCCCGTCCCCCGCCCCCTCACATGGCATTAACATTACTTGAGTCGTCCCACCTGCACACGACAGACCATTGGCAGAACAGATTCCTGAAGTACATTGTTTTTATTTTATTTCGCCTGGGCCATGCAGAGGTAAATCATTCATCCTGACGTTACAGTGCTACAGAGCAGCCCATTAAATTTGTGAGGGCAGCAGCTCCTTCTTAATCAGTCCAACTATATAGGAGTGGTTCCCGTAAATTTCGCTGGCAATGATTCCTTAACCCACCATCAAGTCAGTCTGGGATAACTTCTTGTGGGCAAATTTCTCTCCACAGGAATACTCGGAATACGAAACGAAACGGAACGAAACGAAACGAAACGACATTTGCTGTGTTCAGGTCATGGCATCGTTTGTCTCCAGAGGTTAGTTACGCTTCACGTGTTCTTTATAGAGCACCCGCAATGTACTATTAAGGAAAAAGGTGAAAGTTTGGGGCCAGAAAGAGAGCGCTGACGTCAAACTTTATCGAACACGTTCTAAACTCTTTCTTTTTCTTCCTTTGGGTTTGGCGCTTAAATCGATACCGGCGGGAGCGTACCGATTGTAAATGGAAACCCAGAAGTCTCGCCCACAGTTTCGATAGAAAACACTCCTTAATGATATGTATGTATGTATGTATGTATGTATGTATGTATGTATGTATGTATGTATGTATGTATGTATGTATGTATGTATGTATGTATGTATGTATGTATGTATGTATGTATGTATGTATGTATGTATGTATGTATGTATGTTTGCGGAATGTTTATGGTCCAGCGCACTTCGACTTTCACAAGGATACGCTGAAATAGGCGTGCGACGGTTTCAGAAATATGGCTGCAAGGTGTTCGGCCGCGTTCCCCGATACATTCCGTGGTTGAGATTTTTAGTCGGTTTGCTGCTGCGATCACATTGTAAACACGAAAAGCGCAGCTAAAGAGCTCATCGAAGTACACCAGCAAGGTAGCATATATCCGTCAGGAAGTCACCTGAAAGCAGCGTTTCATTGCCTTGTGCCTATGTGCTGTGGAGGACCAGAAATACAAATGTAACATTTATTTATTTATTTATTTATTTATTTATTTATTTATTTATTTATTTATTTATTTATTCAGTAAGAGTGAGTAAATAAAATTTGGAGTGAGAGAGGGGGAGGAAGGGAGAGAGGGAGTTGAGCATCTGATAACTACAAGGTTAAATGAAGAGAAAGAACAAGAGGCATGGGGGCGGGAAGAGCGTGTCTCTAGCATTACACTGCTCAAAGGGTAAAAAACACGGGCAGAGATGGCGATATTGAGAGACAGATGGCGGGTGACCGTGAGTTGGTGCAATGAACAGTCATACACGTTGTCCAATACGCCCTATTATTGTCCCTGTGCGCGTACTAAACACACGAACAATGCGTCCCCCCAGAACATCCTCGCAGAAGCAAATTTCGAACATTCGCATTCCAACCGCACTTGTTCTAAAGAGTCACGCAGTGATATTGCGACGCGTCTAAAAGTCAGAAAGCAGTACAGATGGCTATTGCATGGAGGATTCAGTGTGCACGAGAGCGCTTTCATTCCGCTTCCATCTGGAAGCGGCCCCCGCTAGTGACTGGGAATCATGCCTCCGATTTCGTGGTCAGCAGCAGAACCCATAGCCACTAAACCCCCGCGGAGGGCCCCAAGTATCGGAGGAATAAATGGGCTATAATAGGGCTCAGTGAAGTTAGGAGGACAAAAGAAGCATATACAGTGCTAAAAAGCGGGCACGTTCTGTGCTACCGGGGCCTAGCGGAGAGACGAGAACTAGGAGTCGGATTCCTGATGAATAAGAATATAGCTGGTTACATACAGGAATTCTATAGCATCAACGAGAGGGTGGCAGGTGTTGTGAAAGTTAATAAGAGGTACAAATTGAAGGTCGTACAGGTCTACGCCCCTACACCCAGTCATGATGACCAGGAAGTCGAAAGCTTCTATGAAGACGTGGAATCGGCGATGGGTAAAGTCAAAACAAAATACACTATACTGATGGGCGACTTCGATGCCAAGGTAGGTAAGAAGCAGGCTGGAGACAAGTCAGTGGGAGAATATGGCATAGGTTCTAGGAATAGCAGGGGAGAGTTATTAGTAGAATTTGCAGAACAGAATAATATGCGGATGATGAATACCTTCTTCCGCAAGCGGGATAGCCGAAAGTAGACGTGGAGGAGCCCGAATGGCGAGACTAGAAATGAAATAGACTTTATACTCTGTGCTAACCCTGGCATCATACAAGATGCGGACGTGCTCGGCAAGGTGCGCTGCAGGGACCATAGCATGGTAAGAACTCGAATTTGCCTAGACCTGAGGAGGGAACGGAAGAAACTGCTACATAAGAAGCAGATGAATGAGTTAGCAGTACGAGGGAAAATAGAGGAATTCTGGATCAAGCTCCAGAACAGGTATTCAGCTTTAACTCAGGAAGAGGACCTTTGTGTTGAAGCAATGAACGACAATCTTGCGGGCATCATTAAGGAGTGTGCAATAGAAGTCGGTGGTAACTCCGTTAGACAGGATACCAGTAAGCTATCGCAGGAGACCAAAGATCTGATAATGAAACGCCAATGTATGAAAGCCTCTAACCCTACAGCTAAAATAGAACTGACACAACTTTCCAAGTTAATCAACAAGCGTAAGACAGCTGACATAAGGAAGTATAATATCGGTAGAATTGAACATGCTCTCAGGAACGGAGGAAGCCTAAGAGCAGTGAAGAAGAAACTAGGAATTGGCAAGAATCAGATGTATGCGTTAAGAGACAAATCCGGCAATATCATTACTAATATGCATGAGATAGTTCAAGTGGCTGAGGAGTTCTATAGAGATTTATACAGTACCAGTGGCACCCACAATGATAATGGAAGAGAGAATAGCCAAGTCTAGAGGAATTTGAAATCCCACAAGTAAAGCCGGAAGAAGTAAAGAAAGCCTTGGGAGCTAGGCAAAGGGGGAAGGCAGCTGGGGAGGATCAGGTAACAGCAGATTTCTTGAAGGATGGTGGGCAGATTGTTCTAGAAAAACTGGCCACCCTGTATACGCAATGCCTCATGACCTCGAGCGTACCGGAATCTTGGAAGCACGCTAACATAAGCCTAATCCATAAGAAAGGGGACGCCAAGGTCTTGAAAAATTATAGACCGATCAGCTTACTGTCCGTTGCCTACAAAATAGTTACTAAGGTAATCGCAAATAGAATCAGGAACACGTTAGACTTCTGCCAAGCAAAGGACCAGGCAGGATTCTGTAAAGGCTACTCAATAATAGACCATATTCACGCTATCAATCAGGTGATAGAGAAATGTGCGGAATATAACCAACCCTTATATATAGATTTCATTGATTACGAGAAAGCGTTTGATTCTGTCGAAACCTCAGCAGCAATGGAGGCATTACGGAATCAGGGTGTAGACAAGCCGTATGTAAAAATACTGAAAGATATCTATAGCGGCTCCACAGCCACTGTAGTCCTCCATAAAGAAAGCAACAAAATCCCAATAAAGAAAGGCGTCACGCAGAGAGATGCAATCTCTCCAATGCTATTCACAGCGTGTTTACAGGAGGTATTCAGAGACCTGGATTGGGAAGAATTAGGGATAAGAGTTAATGGAGAATACCTTAGTAACTTGTGATTCGCTGATGATAATGCCTTGCTTAGTAACTCAGGGGACCAATTGCAATGCATGCTCACTGACCTGGAGAGGCAAAGCAGAAGAGTGGGTCTAAAACTTAATCTGCCGTAAACTAAAGTAATGTTTAACAGTCTCGGAAGAGAACAGCAGTTTACGATAGGTAGCGAGGCACTGGAAGTGGTAAGGGAATACATCTACTTAGGGCAGGTAGTGACCGCGGATCTGGATCATGAGACTGAAATAATCAGAAGAATAAGAATGGGCTTGGGTGCGCTTGGCAGGCATTCTCAGATCATGAACAGCAGGCTGCCATTATCCCTCAAGAGAAAAGTGTATAACTGCTGTGTCTTACCAGTACTCACGTACGGGGCAGAAACCTGGAGGCTTACGAAAAGGGTTCTACTTAAGTTGTGGACGACGCAACGAGCTATGGAAAGAAGAATGATAGGTGTAACGTTAAGGGATAAGAAAAGAGCAGATTGGATGAGGGAACAAACGCGAGGTAATGATATCTTAGTTGAAATAAAGAAAATGGGCATGGGCAGGACATGTAATGAGGAGGGAAGATAACCGATGGTCATTAAGAGTTACGGACTGGATTCCAAGGGACGGGAAGCGTAGCAGGGGGCGGCAGAAGGTTAGGTGGGCGGATGAGATTAAATATGATCGCTATGGCGCAAACAAGGAAGGACGGAAGGGAACAAGGGGAGCGCAAATTATCGACTGTTTGCAACAGATTTTTCCCAAATACTCGTTCGATAGCTAACAGGGAGATTTAAAATAGGTTTCTCGAGCTTAGGGTGCCTCTTCCAGCGACGCAAATACGAGGAGTACCATTTCGCTATACGTCGCTGGACGTTCAACTCGCGGTAAGACGGCAATGTGTAGTTTGGATCTGTACGCGATAACCGCCTAAGGAGTCGCATTACCTTTCTGCTTAAAGCTTTCTGCTGAAGTGTCTGCGCCATCAAGACTCTGAGATCGGCGATCGCCTGCGCATGGGTTTTGGAGGCCGGAGCTGGCAGTACCTCCTGCTCTGCACGATGACGACGTCGTGTGCATTTGGAAGAATTTCTGCTCAGATGTCGCTGTCAGCTGTGGGAATCTGCTGCTGTGGCGGCGGTAAATGAGTGCGGAGCTGCAGAAATTGCTAAAGTCTGCAGATGTATTTTTTTTTTCTTTTTTGAGTCATCCATTTTTATGCTTCCTATGTGAACTTCAAGCTCTTTGTCCTTTGTACTTAACGCTGAAACTTTGCACGATAAATAACAACCTTGTTTGAGTGGTCATGGCGGGAACCGAACCTCAGGATCCCGGTTTTCCGTGGCTCATACCTCGCAACGTTCGGCTGTTGCAAGTATTCTGATTACGCAGTTTGTTCTAGAATCTGCACCCCCCTCCCTCCTCGCGCTCACACACACAGCTGTCTTTCCTAAATGCATAAGCATTTCCTTGCTTACCCAACGAGAAAAACCATCCGTCCATCCATCCGTCCGTCCCGTAAGACGAACGATTTCAAGTCGGGGCTCGCAACAGCGACCGAAATCAGCTTCGTGCTGCCTCTCGCTTCAACACGAACTAAGCGGCGGTAACACAGCGCCCACGAAGTTATCAGCAGTCGCCGCACGCTCTGCCCCCATCGCAGATCGCTTTCAAGATAGGGCCCGCGCGGCCACGCCATACGCAGCCGCCGCCGGAGTACGGATGGTCACGGTTCGTAGTGGTTCGACGCGGATGGATGAGGCGCTAAAGAGCGATAACGGTTTGGGACCATCATCAGTGTATGCCTGGGACCGCCACCTGCAGTAGTTTGCTCGTGTCGTCGATTCACCTTGCGCCGCCGTCCGCAGCAGTTCGTGTCACCGCAGTGCTGTCGTTTATCCTGGTCGTATTAACTTTATTAACACTCATAATGGCACCGGTCTGCTTGTAGATGAGCCAGTCGCACAATGCTTACGCATACTTAGACAACTCCCAGAGGAGTTGTTGGGGGGAAATTTTTCTGCTCGTAATGACGAAATGCGCTCAAAATGAAAGTAAACGAAATAACATTACAAAGCCCAAAGAGTAAATGTCATCTTGTAGATAACCCTAACGTTTACTAGCCGATAGTCTTTTCAAACGTAAATGGTGCCAGTTTCCAGTGTGCATTAAACCCATTTGTGACCCTCACTGATGTATTCTCTTGGCCACTCAAAGTCACTCGTGCATGCACAGTCAGAAGCGCCGCTTTTAGTGCCATTGATAAAAATATCTGCAGTTCCACCAAGCTGCATCTCTCTTCTTCTTTACTTTTTTTCTTTTTTGTTAATTTAATACAGTTTCTTCTAGTATCCGCTCCAATGTCGAAATCGTTCGTTCTAAATTAAATACTTAACAGAACGTAGAAAATGTTAAACTTATTGCATTACATTAGAATACGTTTTCAACACCCGTGTTCCCATGCACCCATCTCATCGTTCTACAGAGAACTGGTGTTACGGTTTCGGAGGGCGGTTATTCTACGAAACAAAGCCAATAGATTGCCACAGCTGAGCCCGCCTGCTTGTAAGCGTTGGTCGCACTAAGCAAAAGGCGCGTTCCCGCCTACAGCGATGTTGCGTTTGAAATCCCGTGGCTGCACTTTCAATGCAACACAACCGAGTGGACAAGTTCGCACGTAGTTCTCTTGAAAGCGGATAACTGCCTCCGATATTTTCAGGAGGCCCGCGCACTCGCTGCATCTCCGACGGCGCGCACATTATTGCCAGTCCACTTTTTTCGTTGGCGTCAGTTCCCGTGGCAAGGTTTTACCCATCTTACGTTGTCTGTCTCTCTCCCCTCCCCCTGCTCATTTCTAATTAGCTAGGCGACGGGACCAGACATAGTTCCCGTCGTCTTTTCTCCGTGTCTCCCATTACTGTGTCATCGAAAAGTAACGCTCAGTTTCCGAAATAAACTTGCTGTCCCAGCGTCATTCATTAAGCTAGCGACATGCTTTGTTAATCGGCTTTTTGCCCGGTCCGGAGATTAATGTTCCTGCATGGAGGCAGGACGGTGGCTGTGCCATTAATAATCCGCGTTCGATAAGCGACCACTGACATTGTTTTCTTTTTCAGAAGTGAAACCGCTGTCTCCGTGGATAAAGAACAAAAATAGGGAGGGCGCTATGTATTCTGATTGAGATCTTGCCGTTTCAATTCAAGATGGTTGCGAAATCTTCATTACCAAGGTGTATACGCGAGCAGAAAAAAAAAAAAGCGGAAACGTGGCTTACAGCAAATAAAGCTACATTTGCAAACAAATAAACTCCTCGGACTTTCACGTTGCTATAGATCGAGTCTAAACATGGCAGCTATGGAAAAAGTGCACATATGCATATTTTTAGGGGTATAGACGGCGCCCTTCGTGAATAGGCAAAAGCCACGTGACTTGGATGTTTTCGGTACTTTTTGTGAGTTTTCAAGGAACAACCGCTGCTATTGGAATATGTAGGAGCAGTATACACTCACAGACTAGCTCAAAGTCTAGATATACACTCGCAGTCTTGATAGCAACATCAACTCTTGGCTTTACGTCATACGGAAAAGCTCGATTTAAGATTCTTCGATTTTGCAAAAATCTTCGGTTCGACGCAGTGCCCTCGGTTCCTCGACATATATTCATTGACACTAACGCATTGAAAACCTCGAAACAACGAAGTTAGCTCAACGTCTTGTCCGATTTAACAAAGTTCTGAGTGTTTGTATGGGTAAATATGAAGTTTCACTTCAGGTGACGGATGACAACATGTTAAGAATGTTTGCCGCTTCCGTGAAGGAAATCGAGATGCATTCAACGGTTTCGCTACCTAGAATAGGTGCGTACGCAAGAAATAATTGCGTATAGTTTTGATCCTGAATAAATGTAAAGTTGTTCACTTGGAAATGTTTTAAGGGTTTTCGATCTCGCGAAGTTCTTTATTTCTTGAAATTATTCTCGCGTTTCATCGACTCCCCTAAATCGAGATATTACTGTGTATGCTGTTATGCGAAACCTGGCACCATAGTCAATAAACATTGTTGAGACCTGCGGATTACACTCCAACCGTTGTAAACTATAGGCCGCAGATATTAATTTAGCCTAATATCGACATTATTTAGGACAAAGGTCTTGTATTAACAGCAGAAAGTGCAAGTGACCTACAAAAAAGGGGGTGTTCGCACCTCCATAACACACACTCACATAATATATATATATATATATATATCCTAGACTGTCGACCTTTACGTGTTGACCCGCCGTGGTTGCTCAGTGGCTATGGTGTTAGGCTGCTGAGCACGAGGTCGCGGGATCGAATCCCGGCCACGGCGGCCGCATTTCGAAGGGGCGAAATGCGAAAACACCCGTGTACTTAGATTTAGGTGCACGTTAAAGAACCCCAGGTGGTCGAAATTTCCGGAGTCCCCCACTACGGCGTGCCTCATAATCAGAAAGTGGTTTTGGCACGTAAAACCCCATAACTTAATTTTTTTTTTTTACCTTTACGTGGGCTTTGATACAGAGCTCGCATTAAGAAGCGAAAGAACGCAGTACAGTAAGAAGCACTGTGTCAATAAGGGATGACTTTCTTCTGGATTTGAAACAGAACAGCGCGGTTTTCACGGCGACAAGCAGGGAGAAACGACACGGACGAGCGCTGACACGGACGAATGTCGTTTCTCCCTGCTTGTCCCCGTGAAAACCGCGCTGTTCTGTTTCCAATATGTCTTGCCAACTCGCCCAAACGTCTGTTTTAACGAGTTTCTTCTGGAGCTTCGAGAAGACTTGTGCCGTCGTGCGGAAGCATCGATTGAATTCTCGTCCGAAATGGTGGTATAACGTCTTATCACTTCGTTATGTGGTGCTCGCTGTCCCGTTTAGCATTCCTTCGAGTAAATTAAGCAATTGTGCGCCATTTCAGTCATTTATTTCATCGCTTTAGACATTCCTGGTGGTATAAATGTCAGAATCCCGGTCAGTCTCGCACGTAATGTTTGGTTACTCGAGTTTCTCCTTCAGGAACGTTGGCACGCCAGGAAAGTATTTTACTTCGGTGCCCGCGTTCATAAGTGCCGCAGCTTTAACTTGTCTTCGATATTTTGCTTTACGTAGTGAGTGAGTGAGTGAGTGAGTGAGTGAGTGAGTGAGTGAGTGAGTGAGTGAGTGAGTGAGTGAGTGAGTGAGTGAGTGAGTGAGTGAGTGAGTGAGTGAGTGAGTGAGTGAGTGAGTGAGTGAGTGAGTGAGTGAGTGAGTGAGTGAGTGAGTGTCCTAGAGATACCTGACAGATCAAACATGGCTGACCGTGATAACCGCGATAGCGAGCGACATGTCTAGTGAGGAACTTGCGGCTGCTTCTCTCGATCCAGCTGCATTCACAAAATACATCCACGTCGAAGTAAAAAAACACAATAAAAATTATTCAGCTCTTGAGCATCGCAACGCCGATTAATGCAATCGCAGCTGAATTTTTCCAGACTGCACTCCTGTTCCGCATTACTCTACTTCATGGACGTCTGTCACCTGGAGGGATATTTATCATTGCCACTGTTGATGCTGTCATCGTTGACGTCCGAGCCCTTCCCCTCACTGGCACTGAATCTTTATACTATCGGCAACGCTCCATTCCAGGTCGTTGTTTATCATCTGAGAAGTGGCAAATTTGTGCCCTGAAGGGACGGCCATTCCAAACGTTAGTCAATAGAAAACAAGAATAAAAAGAGAAAGCAGAAAATAAACAATAGGAAAGGAAATTAGAAACGCTGCCGAAGCAACTCTATAGACTAAGAAGAAGGGTCCAAACAAAGAAACAAAGACGTTAAATTTATAGCACCCGCAGAAATTCAAGACGTTAACACGCAGCCAGTTGTAAATGAATACAACCTAAAAAATGTTCTGCACTCGTTGGCTCCGGCTGTTAAAACAGCACATAAAAAAACAAAGGCGTCAACGAATGGAGTCAGCGCAGAAAAGAGAAAAGAGAGGGAGACGACGAGGATTGCGCGGTACTCAAGTGTTTAAAAAGTCAGGAGTTTCCCCCATCCCCCCTCTTTCTCCTAAATCGAAAAGAAAGAAAGAAAGAAAGAAAGAAAGAAAGAAAGAAAGAAAGAAAGAAAGAAAGAAAGAAAGAAAGAAAGAAAGAAAGAACATACAGATCAAACGCTTTCATTAACCCAGTGTAATTCAAGTCACTGTCCACAAGAACATGCTGCAGAATTTCGGCAGCTAGTCTCTGTTCACCGAAACACGGCCGTGCAGCTTGATGCTTTTGTTGCTGCACAGCTGTACGTCTAGATGCCGTGTCCCCACCCAACCGGGTCCCGCCGACGTCACTTCTCCGATGATCGCCATTGTCGAGTATGCGTCCTGTGTCTTCGTGCCTCCCGCTGGTTCTATTTGCGCGGTCGGGCACCAGCCGGCCCGCCTCCCCGCCGTGTTACGCCTGCCCTCACGTTTCTGCGCACATCTTGCGACGCGACGAGCTCACGCGGTCGTCAGTGCCGCTGCTTAGACGTCCGTGTAATGCAGTCGCCTTGGTATCTATTCTTCTTGTGCGAAAACCATGGCTATTCCCTTCAGTCACAAATTATGCCGGAGCGAGAGCAGCAAGAGGAGCAAAGAAGGAGAACGGATGTAGCCTGGCAAAAGTGCACCTAGCTTTGCATAACCTGCCGGCAATTGCTCCGCCCGAGCGCCACTTATTGAGGGCGGTGGATTCTAAAGCTCGTCACATTACATCTGGTATAATGCAAGGCACTGGGAATTATGACTAACTGCCGATGAATGTGTCAAAGACACATAAGTTGATTTCAAGGCGCTGCAGATTCCAATGAAGCAAAGTCAAAGCAACCGGATGAACCGAACCCACAATCTCGACAGGGCGCATGTGATGTTCTACCGATTGAGCTATGGCAAGAGCTTCGCGGAGACTAAAAGTCTGACAGCTTCCATATTACGCGCCAACGGATGTTCCCTTATAGAAAGTCATGAGAACCTTATATTCGAACTTTTTCCGTGTTATGGAGCACTTGAATCACATGTGTCAAAGGAAGCCGCCCTTACAAATTTTACATCAGCAAAATACATGACTCGGTTTTGTTCCCCAACTATAACACAGATCTGAGCACAACCGAGGATACATGTAGTTCGGCGGATAGCAATGTGACTTGTAGCATGTCAGGAATGCGTGCAATAGAAATACGTGCATTTATTTATTTATTTATTTATTTATTTATTTATTTATTTATTTATTTATTTATTTATTTATTTATTTATTTATTTATTTCAGTTCTCATTTATTTGTAAGGTACTGCCAGCCTGAGTGTCGGGTTTAAGAAAGCGCATGTGATACAGAACACTAACCGCGAACAAACAAACAAACAAAAAGTGTTAAGAACTAATGCACATCACACGCAAAATCCAAGCCTGTAATAAAGAGCAGTCGTAGTATCTATGCAAATAAAAGGGGAAAAAAGAAGATCAAAACGACATGAAACAACGCGTTAAACAACACACAATAAAGGACTAAAAGAAACCTTTCAAACGACTGATTACAAGGTCAAGTACGGCCTAGTGGTCAAGTGGTCTAGCCACCCTAGCAGTGGTAATCGAAGCGTCAGCTAAGCCTTTATATTTCTTTGTAACTTTCTTGTAACGCTTCAAAGCAATAAATACACAAAAACACTTATTTCTCTTTCAACTTTTTACCTGTTAGAAGCAAATTCGCTTAAACGCTCAAAAAGTAATATCGTGACGACTTTTCGGATGTGTAACGGCAAGAGAAAGAGAAGGCAGTGTGGGCCAGAAGAGTAACAGTCGCGACAGAAGTGGCCCTTGTGGAAGTTATGTGTTTATGCTCAAGTCCAGCTGCAGTTTGTTGAATATTGTGAAGAAAGTGGTGTGACATTTTCAGCTACAGAAGTGCAGGAACTTCAACAGCATACCAGCCTGCGACAGCTCCATGTGGTCGGATGTACTTCTTCATTCAGCGGCGGACAGCTTGTGTTCACCAGAAGTATATGGTGGGACCGCACGTAGTATCTTTTTGCATATAAACACTTATGCATGTTAAGCACCGGTGTATCTTGTGACACGCTATTCGCGTGCCTTTTATTTCATTTAAACATCGGAGCTGTTATAATAAAGCTGGTCATTTGCAGCAAGTTGGTGTGATTAGCGTTGTGATTTCGCTTGGCCTACGCGGCAGCGCCAACCTTTGAAGACCAATGCACAAGCTACTTCTGAGTGCGAAATAATATATATATATATATATATATATATATATATATATATATATGTGTGTGTGTGTGTGCGTGTGTGTGTGTGTGTGTGTGTGTGTGTGTGTGTGTGTGTGTGTGTGTGTGTGTGTGTGTGTGTGTGTGTGTGTGTGTGTGTGTGTGTGGTGCGAACGAGACAAAAGTTAGAATATGCATGGCCAAACCAAGCGGACAGCGCTCTAGCAACAACACTGGCGTCGATCGTCTGCTGTGCGGAACTCCTCACAAGCCTCAATGCGCAACTAGAAGTTATTCAGGCGTCCCCTATCATTGTTAAATTTACATTACAAGTGAATAATGCTCAAAACATCATCTAGCATTACTAAGCAAACATTATTCTGGTATCAGTGCAACTACCGTTAGAATCCAGGTGGCGCTAGCTTCACCTGCGAAAACCGGCCCCATTGGCACTATGCGAATGTCGCGGGCTTGCAGACAGAGGCTTGCCCGCCGGAGCACGGCGCTCTGTGGCAGAGCTTCCCTATTGCTGTGGATTTCCCATTGGAATTCAGTAGAAGTGAACCGCGAACGGACGCCTCAGAATCTGCACAAGCGTTTCGAAACTGTTCCCTCATCATCCCTCATACAACCTTTTTGCTACACTTTACAACCTCCGACTTTCCCTTCGTCCCCCCTGCGTAGAGTAGCTGGCCACAGAGCATGCTAGCTCCGCCCATCGTCTTTCCTTGAAATAAGTTATCTCCCACTTTCTTTCTCTGTTGTTCGTCAGTTATACATGATTGGGGGAGTGATAGGAACTACAGCGAGCAAAATAGCGTCTGCGGTCTCCCAGGACTAGTCATTACGGGCAGGAGACATCTACAGAAGGTCGAAAGGTGAATCGACTCCAACTTGGTCGGCTCTTGAATCTTGAGTCAGTGACCACATAACCTCCTAGCAGATCAAACTGCACGCGCATAAGAAACTGCTTTACCCCCGCAATTAATCGGCGAGCCGACGTAGAGGAACAAAGGCCGTACGGAACGTGAAACGCGCCGGGCTATTCGAACGCCGCAGAGCGTCTGCGCTGCGGAATGGTCATAAAAGCGCCGTCGCTGAAACAAAAGTGCGAGTGTCTCGCCGGTCTCCATCGATCCGCGCTGTGTACACTGTCTGGCGGCGGAAGCCAGAGACCCCCGCGGAGAACCTGCGCGAGAGAGCGCGGCTGCTGTCACTACACGGCGGAGCAACAGACCGCTCGCGCTTCGAGAGAGCTGCGAAATAATTCACGTGCACCGGCATCGTGCCGCTTCCTCATCTATATAAGCAATTTATTTATTTATTTACTTAAAATTATGTTGCAGGACCCCTTTACGGGGGGCATTGAGTAACGGCGAATATGGAAAAAGGGTGGGAAGTGAAGGGGGGGGGGGGGGGGGGGAGAGTGGCAGGGTTTCATAACGAGCTACACTAATGATGCAAGAAAGTAGCATAAAAATTCACCGGCGATTACGACACTCCCTCATGTGAAATTAGAGCGCAGCTCTATACGTGTTTTAATTACGCGGTATATTGCCTGGCGCGGACAATTTGTCTCGTGTGGCGCGTTGCGAACGAAACGAAGTGTGGCGCGACTGCCTCGCTAATCGGGAGATCGCCACAGGCCGCGCGTGGGTGACGCGCGGGCGCGATTCTCAGCAGCCGCCGCAGACAAACCTCCGCTCAGGCAGCGCTTTGCTTCCATATGTGGTATGGATAGACGCGCTCGCCGCATGCCATCGGCGAACAGACGGCGGCGCGCTATACTCTGGCGCCATCTCGTAGCGGTCGGAGCCGCAGAGCTCGTCTTGCGCCGTACTACGCTTTTCTTCTCACGCTTTCGCCGTACCTTCCTCCTCCGATATCTGCCTCGTGGTTCCGCTGCACCGTCCTCCTCGCGCTATCTTACCTATCGCCGTCTGTCATTCCCCGTTGCTCTCCGCGTTTGCTCTTTTTTCCTTCGCTGGGTTCGTTCGCTCGGTTACGCCGAGGGACGACGCCGACGCGAAGCGCAGGAACGGGCGCCTAATAGCGGAGCTCTAAAATCACATATAAATAAGCGATATCTGAAAACCCAGAAACCCATTAAAAATAACATCAGCAGGAAAGAGCACAACGCGGAAAGTGCTTATGTACTGATGAGATGCATCCAGAAAATTAAAGAATCAATGTGAAAACGCGACTTAGTCTTTGGTTGCGCGTCAAATATACCCAACTGGCCAAAATGAATCTAGAGCCCTCCAATATGGCTTCTTTCATTTGCTGACCGCTACGTGAATTGCCAGTGCGGGGGCCTGCGGCGCTGTCAAACTGCCATTATAAATGGCAGCTTCTTTTGCAGGCCTCCAGCGTCATGTATGCCCATAATGCGAATAAAGTTATTATTATTATTATTATTATTATTATTATTATTATTATTATTATTATTATTATTATTATTATTATTATTATTATTATTATCCACTGTGCAGCTTAGAGATGTAACCTCCCCCCGCCTCCTTTCCTACATATGCATACACTATTTTAACACTATTCAATAAAAATGAGAATGTGAAATAATGACAGAATACAACGTACCGTAAAGCACATCTCATAAAAACAATAAAGAATGATAGCGTTTTGGTTAACTGGAGGAATCCTTGCTGAGCAACCAAGGGAAGTTTTCTCCGTTAGTTTTCCTAACTATAAGTTTTCGGGAATATTATTATTGTGTATTATTATTGTGTAAGCATTATTTGCCGAGTAACCCGGCAAAATCTGTCTGCCAAGCGAAAAGTTTAATGCCTTGTAGCTGCACGAAAATGCGTAATTTGAGAAGACATTTAATCATTATATAAACGTCTAAATCTAGATGATTGGTAGCTTTATAAGCAATAAGGAACAATTGAAACAAAAGAATGTTTTAGGCTCAAGCTTTCGTTGTTGAGTACCCCGTCAATATTGTTAGCCAAATCGTGCCCGTAACGGGAAAAGCGAGACACTCTACCCATCATAGGGCTGCGTAGAAAATGCACAGGGCAGGCTATATTAGGGGTGGGCGATATTAAACTTGAAGTGGGGGGGGGGGGCGCAACTTGAAATTTCGTTTTGGACCAGCTTGAAATTTGGGGGTGGGCCAACCTAAATTTGTGGGTGGGTCAAATGAAATTTGAGGTTGGCCCAAATTGAAATTTGGGGGTGGGCCAACTTGAAATTTGTGGGTCAGCCAACTTGAAGTTTAGGGATGGGCCAACTGGAATAGTGGGGTCGGGCCAACTGAAGTTCGGGCAATAAAAGCAGAAGCAATGTAACAGCCGAGCCAAGAAATGCTTACGCATTAGTAGACATGTCTCAGAAATTCTGTATAATTTTCCCACGGGCGAATGGCGCGTGGAAGCCCTCTTTTGGTTGCAACCGGCTGTAACGCGAGCTTGCGTGTTTCCTATGTGCGTGAGCATTCTTCTTATATTGCTAGCAAAGTAGTCTATTCCTTGCTTTATTTTTTTTATATACCATGGTACTGGCGCGTTCGATACGACGAAAGGCCTACAGCAGCAACGCGGCGACGTTTACGTATTGACGCGGGCTACAGCGAGTCTCCTACGCACAAATTGCACGGCTGCAGCCTCCTTATTGTGGCGCTGTGCCAGTCGGCATTTGAGCTCGCGTGCAGATGCCCTCCTCTTATCGCGTGCATCGTTGCTCCAGACGGTGGTGAATAAAAACATACGCTGGTCGATTGGTAGGTTGAGTGATTATTAATAAAAAAAAACAATCAGTATAGGCGCTGGGGTGTTGGTTTTAAGTATATTGTCGTACACGAAGAAAAAAAAAGTGTTCCTCGAAGGGAGAAGCATTGAAAACGACAGCAACGTGTAACTTTTAAAGTTTAAGTCATCGTCGAACGCTGGCGTGAGGAGGCGTGCCCATGCCAGCGTTGTAGCAGGCGGTGCGCGCTGTGAGAGGAGGCTGGTCAAGAGAAGCTTTTCTTTTTCTGCCTTTTTACTTCTTTCTTTCTTTGTTTGTTTTTCAGCTTAAGAAAGCTAGGTTAATGCTAGCGAAAGGTAGCGCGTGCACGCGGTGTGGCAGTGAATGCCATCGCTTCTTCCTCTGCTTTGCATCTGCGCACAGCGCAGTTTGCGTGGCAGGGAACAAATCTCTCTCGCCACGCTGGCAGCTGTAATGGAAACGAATGAAACGACCCCCGGCGTAGCATTCGGACTCTCCTTCGCGAACGTCCAGGCTCGACCGTTACGACCGGCCAAGAAGAAGCGAACGCAGGCCCAGACGGGCCATATAAACCTCTCGGACCATCGACCGCCTTCGGCAAGGGTGCACGAATAAACAACACCGGGGAAACACCCGACAAACAAAGAAAAAGAAAAAAAGAAACCGAGAGTGCGCGCCCGGGGTCGCGCTGAAGATGCAGTAAACGGCGGCAACTTCGCAGGCGCCGGCAACGCCTACATCGGCGCGCCCGCTTCTCTGCGAGGCGTGGACGAATCTATATCGATGTGGCCCCGCGTCACCGTCCGGTGCCGCTGTCCGGAACGTTGGAGCTGGAGCTTCACGCAGTTCCCCTTCTTGCGTACAGCCCAGCCACGCATACCGCCACCCCGCATGCAGCGTGTATAGGCGTTCGGCGTTTCTATATCGCGAGCGCGCTCTCTTCGACGATGTGGAAGAGCACAGAAAACTCGCGTCGAGCAGAGCGACGGAGCCGTTGGGCCTGGACAAAATGGCGTTGGCGAATACGCGCCGGGCCAGTTTCGCAAGTGACGCGAAAGGCAATTCCGCGCCCTTAAATTTTGCATCCCGTCTTACGCACGCCCTCTCTCCCTTTATTTTTTGTGCTTATTTGGAACTTCCGGTTCCGATTCACAAGCAGTTACTAGCTGCCGAAACGAATGCACCTGAGCGACAGCGTCGATTTGTGGATTCGTCGATTTGTGTGTAAGGAAGTCTCGCGGCGGAACTTGTGGCAGATATATATATTGGTTACATGTAGAAAAAGCAACAGCACCACAGATGAGACAATAAACTAGACTATACATCACTTTTCCATTGGGCGTGTCACCCAGTAAATGCGGCTATATATTGCCTAGCCTGACGGCGTGCGCCAGAACGAGGTAAAGAGACTAGCTGACGTTAAGGGTTCAAAAAAAAGAAAAAACATAGCTCAAGTGAGTGCCCTTCTTCATTTGTGGTCTCTTGTATTGGCCTTTTCAAAAAAGTTTATCTCCGTAAATAATATGACGCAAGGCAGCCCCTGCTGACAGCGAACGGCATTTATCGCCGTCCGGATGGGCTTACTTACAGTCTCTACAAAGTAAAATCGTCCCTGTCATTGTTTATGACTCCGCTTTCGGGCACTATACGCCACACCTATTTATTGCTCCGTGCAAGGCTGTTCGTTTTTCTTCGACATATAAACGCCATCTATGGTTGCAGACGCCGCCCCGTATACGACGACGTGCAACTAAATTTCAATTTCTTTACAGCCTCCAACGTGCTTCGCAATAAGACAGCACGACACTCTTGCGCAGTCCACGACTCGAAAGAAAGCTCGGACGATGAAACTGGAAAGCGCGACCCAGAAGCGTCGTTTCTGCGCACTTACGCATCTCGCAAAGCAATCCACTTATCTGGGCTCTTCTTCTGTCGTGCAACACTGGAAACGCTATACCTACAGGCACATAAACGATCTGACTGGAACAACTTTCGCCAGAGGATCGATTCGACTGTCGTGGTGGTCGCCAACACCTCCGACAACAGGATTTCCCGCACTTTTTTTTTCGTATATTTTTTTTTTCACCAGGAATAAGGTACCAGGTATCAATGTGCCAAATATAGAATGGCGGTGGGATGAAAGTGTCCACTTAGAGTTGGAGTGCTACTACACTTTCTCGCCAGTAATGTAAATTAAGCTTTCACACATCTAATGAAACGCCAAAGTATAGTTAGGTGGCGCGTTTGTCCATACGATACGACAAGACTGAGTTACTGTAAATCAAAAACATCACCTTATTGATGAATTTTTTGTGGTACCAGAAGCAGTGTCAGATCGTTTAGTAAGCTACAGGGCTGTGTCGATGTTTGCATTGTACAAAAAAAAAGAAAAAAACAGAGCAAGGCCGTTAGTGTAAGCGAATGCCTTAGAGTTCGTGGCCGAAAATGTCAATTCCCTGAGTGCTGCTACACTGAAGAATAACTTATGAAGCCAAATAAAGTGCAAACCCAAATGGCGAGCCCTGTGTTACATAGGAAACACCAGCTCTAGATGTACCACTAATTAAAATGGTGCATGCAGAACAGTTAGTGTAGCGTACGCTGACACCTTTGCAAATGTTCTAACCGACATTTACGCATTCTAAATGTTGAAAAAAGGAAGATGTGGTTAACGGAGTGAATCAATTTCACTAGATCAATCTAAAAGCCGTGCACTATTTGCAATGGGATGATCACTATACTGAAGAGCTGTACGGGCTAGGTGTAGGTTAGGCTGTGTCGAACGGCCTTTCAAATTGAACGCCTCATGGGATCCAATAAGCAATGACATTTCAAATCGGACTCTGTCAGATGAGAGTTTTCTATAAGTTTTATAACCTCTACATTCGACAATGTTATGGGCCTATATAGACTTCTACTGAAGGTAACATTTCTTTTTCATTGCAAGAAAAAAACTTTCAGCAGAAATCCCTAGACGGTCTAGCGGAAAACCATTATGTCAGCCTGGGAAGCCGACTATCGACGTGACATGAAAAAAAAAAAAAAAAAAACATCATTGCATGGGTTGTTTGGTGATATATTAAGATACAAAATATAGTACAATTAATCGTTCGGCTGCTATAGTCCAGATGAGGTCTATGTGTTATCTTTCCTCTCTTCCTTTTTTTTTTTGCGAATGGGCATCTTACGAGCTGAGGCAAACACCGTTTTCTTTGTCACCACTTTTAGGAATTAAGATAACATTACTTTTTTTTTTTAAAGCAACCGTAGCAGCCAATCTCCCGCACCCAACGATGATGTATCCTAACGCATTTCGCCTCCCTCGTTGATGTTGAAGAAGATTATTGTCGTGTGCTAAGTGGCATATTTACCCAACAAGAAAAAAAAAAACACCTCGCCATCGACCAGCTGCCTCTTCCAGAACCCCAGATCGCGAAGGAAGCTCAGGAGAATTTCATAAAGCCCTCAAGTTTATGATAACCACAGCGCTACAGAACAGAATCACAGTTTTTGACATTTCTTGCAGGGTCTGTGTCGTTCGTCACACACGTGGTGGCGGCGCATGTATTTCGGAAGCCGCAGCCGGAATTACCGTAGCGGAGGAGGACACAGCTGTTCGCGCCGGGAAGAAGCTCCTCTTCCGCATGATACTTTCGAGGGCTCATATTGTATCCGCAAGTGGAGGCCTACGCACAACATAGCGCATCTAGCGAAACCGAGCCACGTCTATTTGTGGAGCGCACACCCGTACCTTGCTCCACTCGCACCAGGCGAGTGGAGCAAGGAGAGGAAGCGTCAAGCTGCAGTGGCGGTGTGTGAGCGGGTGGCGTCGTAATCAGGCAGTGGTTTTTGGCACATAATTGGAGGGAGGTGAGCCAAATTAATTTATTTGGTTGACCTCCCTACCTTTCCTATCCTCGTTTTCTATCTTTATCTCGCTTTAAATGCCAAGCTTGAACACGCAGATAGGCGCCCGATCATCGCGTTACAGCCTTACAACGTGGAACTGTCTCAAAGCATTGCACTGAGTGAGCAGCCACGCCTGTAGGCTGTACCACCTAACTTCAACTTGCATGCTTAGGTTGCAAAGAAGGAAAACTTCTTCTTTTTTTTTTTTGCGGCACATGTGTTTCCCGAAACGTTGCTCGGAAGCACACATCGTCAAAGCTCGTCGTTAATGCCAGTTTACTTCTTGCCCATCAAAACAACTTGGAGGGATAAGAATAAGTCTATTTTGTCCTTCTCTTTCGAAATGCATGCATTGCATTTTCGACGCAACCGTTATGTTTCTCACGACTTGCACCACGTTACCTCACCCAGTTTGTCGTTACACGTATACTTCCTTGAACTTCACGGTTTTGCGAACACCACACTGATTATTTCGCGAATGACGCTTTACTTCTTTTGTCTTCTTTCCCGAATTTGCAAATTTCACGGAACCAATTTCGACACATTCGACTAGTGAAACACTTGGCGCATTTCGACGCACTCTGTACGCACGGAGAATCTTTTTTTTTTTTTTCTCTCTCTCTCTCTTAGCAAGCATATTGCCACCGAGTATCGTTCGTGCCCCCCGGCCAACAAAAAGCCCTCATTCCAGACGTTTCCCTCGTGCATGGGATCTTCAGACGGCGAGATCGCATGCAAACCGGTCGCGTTGTCCGCGTTAACTTCATCGCGAAAGTGCCCCCGCGCAATTAGGCCTACCCCGAACGGCGGGAAATTAAGTCGGTACCGCATAGAGCCAAGCAGACGGGGACGACCGACGAAGAACAGCAAACCATCGCGACCAAGTGTCTCGGCGCGTGGGTCTAACGGCGATGCAGCGCCTTATTCTAAGCCTAATGAGCCTCGCAATGGCCGCCTCCTCTGTTCGTGTGTGCGTCGTGTAAGGGGAAGTTGTGCGGTGCTGCATGAAGGCGAGTGCGCGGGGGAATGCGGATGAACCGAGACTATGTAGGTCCTGCAACGCCTGAAACAAGGGCCCGCCAGTGGCGTTGTGCTGTGCTGTTAGTCTGCGTTACTTCGTTTACCATCATACTCCCTTTTTCTCTTCTTCTTTTCTTTTTGCCATGGAGTTTACGACTTTTATTTCTCCCTTTCTTTGCCACGAGACGGTAATAAGCTTTGCGCGGCACACACTGTGCATGGCGGCCTCGCGATGAAGCTAATAACGCGTGAAAATTAGACGCTCATGGGGTGGCGAGCCGGCCGGAACGCCGTTGACGCGTCGCCCCAGCGCTATATTTGGCTAAAGGAGCTATTGCTTAAGGAGGGTCTGCCGTCGGTCGGTTGGCTTGCGAGTTAGCAATATCCAGTAGCACAGTAAAATAAAGATTACATTGTAATACTGTACTCACCATTTCCGGGATTCATAGCAGTGTTTCTTTCTTTTGTATTCCTGTTAGCTATGCGCGTTTATATATATATATATATATATATATATATATATATATATATATATATATGTGTGTGTGTGTGTGAGTGTGTGTGTGTGTGTGTGTGTGTGTGTGTGTGTGTGTGTGTGTGTGTGTGTGTGCGTGCGTGTGTGTGTGTGTGTGTGTGTTACTAACAATAACTTGGTTTTGCTCAGCTACGTGGAATTTTCATATCTTTAAATCTTGGTGCGTGATAGTTGGAACGCCCTGTATGTACAGATATATTCTGACCACATAAATGCAATTTCCCATCTTAATACATGTAAAAGGAGAATTCGTTTTTCTTGGTAACCAGTGCACCAAATTTGACGAACACTGTTGCATTTAAAAAAAAAAAAACTTATGATCTAGAGTCCGTCGGTTTCTAATTTTCGAATTAGGTCGTCAATGTTTTATTTAAAATTGGCAAAAAGCGAAAATTTTCTGAGAACAAAACGGTGAAGTTTACAACTCCGTAACTCAGTAATGAAAAATGATATCACAATTCTGTGAATTGCCTCCAATAGTACATCTAAAGCGGACAAAACTGATATGCGGCACATGATTCTTAAAAAAAATTTGTAATATGGAAATACAGCTTCTGCAGAACCCTTGTACACAACGTAATAAATCCATGTAAAATATAAATTGACATGTCGAATCTGCCCGCTTCGAACTATCTAATGGATGCCGTTTGCAGAAACGCGATATCTATTCTTGATGCAGGGCTATTAATGTGTAAACGTCGTGCTTCTATTTGTTTCGAACTTTCGAAATTTTGAAAATTCTTTCAACAAAATTCAGGCCCTAAATCGAAGTTCCGCTTTTAACAGTCACTAGAATTTAACTTTCTCTCTCAAATGCAACAAATTTCATTAAAATCGGTCCAGAGGTTATCTCAGAAAATCTTTTTTGCGTTTTACATATATTTGAATAGGCCGCGTCGCAGTTGGGCCCGAGCTAAAGCATCCTCTTAACTTCTAAACATTGCACATAATTCACTGCTTCTCTTATAACGAGGTTGTCAGTGAAACAGAAGAAGCTTCGGCAGACCATTTCTCGCACAGCAATTTCGCCGAGTTAGCCAGCGTGGTTTTGTTTTCGGCCCCTTCTTCACATTCATTCATCAGTGACACGCGAGCACTCGCGGCCCTCATATGTGGCAAATGCCCGGAGTTCGTCACGCAAACAGTTCCACGCAAAACATACAAGGAATAATAAATAGGCGAACCGCTTCCAAACAACGCCCGCTGTCCATCTACCATTCGCTTGCGCAAGACAGATCACCTGTTGTGGCACAACCCTCCGTCGAATGCGCAAACAACGGAAACTGCCGACGTAAGCCTGCATTCACGCGGTGCACGAGCTTCGGCCAAAAAGAAAAAAAAAGACTGCGACGGCGCATCGGACGGCCTCGTAACGAACGCTACACACTACGGCTTGCACGTTCCCGCGCAGGCATCGCGGGCCCGCAGAGCAGAACGCAATGCAAGTTTCAGCCGCTAGTTGGACACGCCTGCGCTCAATCTTTCGTGCGCGGCCGAAGCTCGCGCCCGCGCCGCGGGCCCGACCCACGAGCGGGTGCAACAACTCGCCCCGGGAGCCGCCGCTCAAGCAGGGGCACCAATTTGCCTCGACACCGGCCAATCTGTCTTCTCTATAGTGGACCCCGCACCCGATGTAGCTCCTATCCACTCCTTCTCTATGTTCCCCGCCACGCTTATTATTTTTCGTTTTCTTCTTGTCTCTGACCGGAGTTGCTTCCTTCCACGGCCGTTCTCGAAGCGGAGCGATGTTGTTCTCGGAGCCACAAACACTTTGTCCTTCCCCAGCTGAGGCTGCTGCTGGCGCGTGAAACCGAGCGTCATGCGTAGACATACCGCACCACTGACTGGAACGAGAGCAGCAAAAGACAGAAAGCGCCGTACAGACAAGAAGGTGCAGAAGAGACATCCACACTTATGTTCGGTGCGATCCCTCCGCCCCTCTCTCCCACCGAGCCTAAGCGCCCAGCTATCGTGGTTCGCCGCTGACCCTTTCCCTCCGACGACACGCGAAGGCTAAGCGCAGGGATCAATAGAGGCGGCTCACGATGCCACCCACCCGCGATCAAGCAAGCAAGCAAGCAAGCGGAGGAAGCGGGACGCAATGCACAAGCAAGCGAGGCGCGCGGAGGCGGACGGCCCCTACAGGCGCTGCTGAGAGGCTGACGGAAAGATACATCGCGTGATGGGGCCGATGAGGAAAAGCCCCGCGCTGGGCTTGCTGCTGTTGCGGCGGCGACGCGACGCGGCGGCGAAAACCGATACGTTTCAGTTGAGTGGTTGCCCAGCAACCAGAGCGCAGGGTGCCTCTCCTCTCGTTACCGCCTTATTTCCCGCCATCGCGAGCGTATTCTTTACCTCGACGGCCACTCGCCTTGTGCGCTTTTTTTTCTTCCTTCCTTTCTTTCTATTCTTTTCATTTGTGTTGTTGTTGGTTCGTTCGTTCTTGTTTTCTTCACCTTTCCCTCGGACTGTCTCTCCAGCCTTTCGCTGTTTGGTTCCTAGCGCTTGTCCCTTTCATTTTTGCCTTCCGCTCAGAGTTAGTACGTTTATGACAGCATCGCCCGCGACGTTCGCTTGCCTGGCTTTCACCCTTATTTGTTACTTTCTCCCTTACATCTTACTTCGTTGCCGCAAGATACGGGCTCCGGTAGGCTCTGTCCTCTTTTAGCTGTGCTTCTTTTTTCCGACTCTTTTTTTTTTTTCGACCGTTTTCTCCACTTACGATGGCCGTCAGGCGGATGATGCGACTTCATGTCGACCCAAGCAGTAATGCAAGGTGGCTACATTTTTCAACTGCTGCTTCATATACGTTCCTTCGTCATCGTCGTCGCCGCTCCCGGGTCAATAATTTTTTCTTTCGCGGCGACGGGCATTATTCCTCGAGGGTTTGTTATTACTTTCGTGTGCGCGGCGCGCGCTTCCCGGTCCTCTTGGCGAAAGGGCCGCGCGTCACCGTCTCCCCGCGACCGCCAGCCGCAACCCTGGCTTTATGCGACTGAAAAGACGCAAAACGGGCCAAAGGCTTGCCGGCGCGCACATATAGACGTCGCTTCTCGTCATTCGTCCGCGTTCGCGCTTACTTTATTGACTGTTCGCTCCGTCCCGTTCTATTTCAGCGACTGGCGAATGCTGCCCTCGCTTATTCAATTCATTTTTCATGTCTTGCGTTCCGATGTGGAGCGAGTTGAGTTGACAGCCGCGCGAGCGATACGGGGACAAACGCTGAAGCACTCTGTGCGCTGTTCTTACTCTGCGTCTTTTTTCTTTTTCTTTTGCCCTTATGTCTGTCTCGATTCGACGATTCTTTTGTTTCCCTCTTGTTGGTTATGTCGGTGACTATTGATGGACGGCGCGGCACGCATAGGCGTGCGGGCGAAACGTTCCACTCGCGACGCGTAGCCTCCGATTGAGATCGCCTTTTAGAAGACATGTCTTAAATCCTAATTCCCTCTGAGAACCGTAAATTTGACGTAGAATAATTCGAGCCAGTCAGCCAGCGAGTGAGTGAGTGAGTGAGTGAGTGAGTGAGTGAGTGAGTGAGTGAGTGAGTGAGTGAGTGAGTGAGTGAGTGAGTGAGTGAGTGAGTGAGTGAGTGAGTGAGTGAGTGAGTGAGTGAGTGAGTGAGTGAGTGAGTGAGTGAGTGAGTGAGTGAGTGAGTGAGTGAGTGAGAAAGATGAGATGATGAAAGATGAAAGATGAGAAAGATGAATCGTCCTAGAATACGGCGACAGGTACACTAATTTATCTTCATCTCAATGGAAAGACGCAAGGACTCTTGTACAGCCACCTGTGGTGGAATTGCATATGAGGCCATGCAGGGTTGTTTACTGCTACTAAATTTACTGAAGTAGCAATGTGGTGGCGCAGAGTGTTGATATAATCTCGACCGGGTGAGCTGGGCCTTCACCACAGGAATCGGGAAACGACGACGAAGCCGGGCATAGGCAGAAAAGGAGTAGAAAATATTGTATTCACTTCATTGGTACACGGATGTGACTCTCATCTGAGTCTCGAGCGGTCTCATTACCACGTTGGCCAGTGCGGCCTTAAATAACCTCTGGCGGTCCTGTCGTCATCGCCGTCTTCTTCCGGAGCCTGTTTTTCCCTTTTGCGCATCCTTGGGGTCATCTCGCGGAAAAGGAGTGACGTCGTATTGACCTTTGATTTCTGCTTCTATCCTTCTGTGTCAGCTCGGGTAAAAGCGGCACGTCATGTGGACGTTTGGTTGTTGCTTCTATCCTGTTTCGTCAGCTCGTGGAGAACGAGGTGGCACCGATTCGGAGATGAGGACAATTATGTTGGCGTAGGGAAGACCGTTTGAATGTTTCTCACGCCTGACAAATCGATCATAACAGTGTGAAAACTTTGAAGAAAATGAAGCGGCGCCTAAGAGGCACAGATCTCGTGCGTATAAAGGACCATGAAAATTTAACCCCGCGAGGTTTTGCGTAATCAACGGGATCCAAATCAGAAACGATAAAGCCAAGCAACCAGGAGAGTTCAGATACCGACGTCGCCAGTCTGTGCTGTAGCTGATGTGCCGAGACCTTCTTTTCCTTGGCCTTGTTTGCCGTAAGCATAGTCACAGCTCGGTGCCATTCTAAATAAACTTAGTGCCTTCATTTCGTTTTCACTTAGTTTCCTCGCAGTGCGGCAGCGTCTACACTTTTATCTTTCCGAGTAAGACGCCATGTGCATTGAATGAAACATCGTCGCAGCTCTCTCTCTCTCTCTCCCTATATATATATATATATATATATATATATATATATATATATATATATATATATATATATATATATATATATATATATATATATATATATATCCCTCTACGCATACAATTCCGAATTTACAATGAAATTTTCCGGACACAACATGTTATTCCCATAATGTTAAAGTGAACACAACTTTTGTGCCCTTTGTTCTGCCCTGCCGCCCTTGCGAGCTTGGCGCATATTTGCAAACTCGAAGCCAATGTGAAGAAGGCCACATCTTAATGCGACGAAAACGAGAATACGCCCACGTGTTTCTTTTTTTTTTTTTTTAGAGGCAACCTGAATTACGAGGTGGAAAACCGAAAAAAAACCCGCGACTTTAGAAGGAGCGGTCATGTTCCTCTGAGTTTCAATGGGGTTCTGTGAGAGCGGAAAGTCCCTGAGAGCTTCCGGTGTCGGTGCTTGCGGCCAACGCTTTCAATTGAACTTCGGCGCATTGGTTGAAAAATAGCACTTTTGCGAAAATGTGTTTGCGTAGACTAGCCCAGGCTAACCTCACAGCATTTCCGGCCTTCCCACTAACTGCGGTATCAATGGCGTCTCCCACGCAGTGGGTGTGCATTAAGCGCCTGCAGCCTACACACACGTAGCTTTGCGCGTGTGTCGGTCCTCTTGAAGGGCATGGGTGAGAGACCTGATAGTAGCCTAGAGCACCCACGCACACTCTGAATAAGTACGGGGCATGCTACACGTCCCTTCGTGACAAATATATATATATATATATATATATATATATATATATATATATATATATATATATATATATATATATATATATATATATATTCCATTACGTTAGAAAGACAGTAAAAAAAAAACGGCTTATCCCGTGCTAATATATGGGCAATCGATACTAAGCAAACCTTTAGTTGATGTTTACAGAAATGTCTTCATTGCTCCTTCTCGGCTTTTAATGCAGCTCGACGCTACTCGATCAATGCACGCTTTGGGTCCCGTTTTGGTCACTACTTTGCTTCCTTCATCCACTCGGCTGCTCCTGCTGCCGATTTCTACGCTTTAACGCGACGAAAACGAGAATAAGCCCACGTGTTTTGTTAGAGGCAACCTGAATTACGAGGAAGAAAAGCGAGAACACCTGCAACTTTACAAGTAGCGGTCATGTTCCTCTGACTTTCAATGGGGCTCTCTGAGAGCTTCCGGTGTCGATGTACGAGCAACCACTTTAAGAGCACCGCTAACTGTAAACAAGACATCCCCTTTTGCTTGCGGCTAAAGTTTTCAATTGAACTTCGGCGTATAATTGAAAAATAACGCTTCTCGAAAATGTGTTTGCGTAGAGTAGCCCAGGCTAGCCTTACAGCACTTCCGGCCTTCCCATTAACTGCGGTATCAATGGCGTCTCCCACGTAGTCGGTGCGCGTGAAGCGCTTGCAGCGTACGCACACGTAGCTGTGTACGTGTGCCGGTCCTTTTGAAATGAATGGATGAGAGACCTGATAGTAGCTTCTAAAAAGAAAATTCCATTACGTTAGAAAGAGAGACAAAAAAAAGAAATCGGCGTATCCCGCGCTAATATGGGCAATCGATTATAAGCGAAGCTTTAGTTCATGTTTACAGAAATGTCTTCACTGCTCCTTTTCAGCTTTTATGCAGCTCAAGGCTACTCGCTCAACGCACGCTTTGGGTCCCGTTTTGGTCACCACTTTGCTTCCTTCACCCACTCGGCTGCTCCTGCTGCCGATTTCTACGCTTCCGCGTGGCCAGATTCTTAACTTCGGCGCTGCCGTCTTCACTTCTTGCCTGGCTTGTAAATTCGGGAGCCCGCACGGTGGCCCGTGCCCATTCCGGGGTAATGGGCCAGTTATGTTCACATGCCCACTGTCTCATGTCCACAGCTGCGCATACCCTACTACTGGCCAAAGTTGTCTACCGACACAGTGGCGTATGCCTAGTTACACATACCCAGGGCCCCAAGTTGTATATTCGGGAACATGCCCAGTGGCGCATTCCCAGCGGCCCACGTGTGTTTCACCGACAACCCAGCATCACTCAGTACCCGCAGAGTGGGGAACAAGAGGCAAAGAAAGCTACGCTTCAAAAATACGCGACGCATCACTGCTTGCTGCTGGGTTAGTTATTTCATACTTGGTTGTGATGTGAAAGGCGTGACGTGATGCGGTAACGTCAACACCGAAAAGAACGCCATTCGCAACCAACTTTATTGGCTGTAGAGAATTATATTTTTTTTATTCCTGCATGTAATGCTCAAACACAGTTCCACATCCAGAAAAACTAGAGCAGCTTGTTCACCTTTATTTCTCGCCAGCCAGAGTACACTTGTATGATAAACAACAAAAAAATGTTAAATTTGAGGGATTCTACCGAAACCACGACATGGTTAGGAAGCACGCCGTGGCAAGGAAATTATTATTATTATTATTATTATTATTATTATTATTATTATTATTATTATTATTATTATTATTATTATTATTTGTTTTGAACACATATATAAAATTAACAGAAAAGGGAAAGCGAGGAGCTGGCTGGCAACTGCCACCGGAAGGCGCACAACACTGCCTTCTCTTCAGAAGGGAGGTGACAGCAACACAGAAAGGGAAGATAGGAAGGAGAGGAGGAATGAGGAAAGGATGAGCAACAGGACAAATCTAAAGAATAAAGTAGAACACACGGTAGGCCCGGTCACTGAAGGTCACGCTACTACAGAATGCTGAATAGAATAGTTTCAATGATACAAACGTGAACCTAAGTTAGTTAACTCTAGAAAAAGTGGTTATTGTTAAAACTCAGTTAGGGTGTTGAAATTCTGAGAAAGCCAAATTCGTTTCATATGTAGCCTCGTGCTACAATTCGGGTGAATGTCAATTGTTACCTTTCACTGTTAGTGTATTAATTATTTAGGATGTTAGCAATCGGTCTTCTGAAATGCCCAGAGTTTCAAACTCGCTCCACTGTATCAAAAATGCCGCGATATTACTTACGCCTTAAGTTTCCCTCCCTCAAGTCAGAACTTTATAGAAAGCGAGCAGCACTTCCTGCCGCTGAGCAAATGTTTCTCAGAGCTTTGCGGACGAATGCGGACGAATGTTTCCAGGTTGCGGATTGACTTACATTCGAATGTAATGTATTTCTTCCTTTAATGATACTCGCTTAACTGGCTCCGTGAGGGCGCTGCCAACATCTGTGACGTAGCGGTGAGCTGGTGCGGTGAGGAAGTCGGCAACAGAAGCAGCAGAGTGCGGACCCGGAGAGAAGTGAAGGAAACGAAATGCGACCGAAGCGTGCATTGAGCGAGGAGCGTTATGCTCCACACGAAAGCGAAGGAGAGGTGAGGTGAAAACCTTTCGGTAAACATCCCAGAAAGCGTCTCTTATAAAATCGATTCCCACTTCAGCGTGGGATCCGCCGACTTTCTTTCATCTTTCTTCCATCAGTTAAGTAACCGCTAGAGCGCGGTCTTCGAATAGGAGAATGAGGCCCTTTTGCGCATCCGCCCATAGAAGACGGTGTTTTTCCGATACTATTACATTGTGAAGGCGTGCGGACAAGTACGCACTAGAGAACTCGGAGACGTAGATTGCTGAAATCACGGTAAAGCTTACGCTCAGCTAGACAGTAAGCGGAAAGGAACACGCCAGCGACATCGAGCGAATACGATTTCTGTCATCTGGGCCATAATTGAATGCGGTGTCGCGTTACAAGCCATTAGCCGTTCTCAGTCAGAGGACGGTTCAGAACTATTCATCCGCCACAATTGTACAATTTTGAAGCCACCCAGGTCTTTGTTTTCCGACAAAATGCATACTATCAAAGACGATGAGTTATATGTCACCGAAAGCGTGTGTTTGCGGCCCACGTGGACAGAAAAAGGTAAAAAGTTACGGCTGATTGTGCTCTTACATGTGCAAACCGATATTCAAACGGGATAGTCGAGGGGGATCCACGCTTTCTCTGACAAATGCGTTTATGCAAGCGTTTCGTGAGGCGTTGTGCCTTTTGCAATTCATAGAGATTATTTTTTTTCCTCCCTGATGTTCACTCAGGCAGATGTTTCAGGTTTTTTTCATTCATTGCAGACAAAGAAACCTGCCTTTGCATTGTAGTGCTTATAGTTTTCCTGTGCTTGCGACTTATAGTATTGCGCGAAGCATGCGCTAAATGGCGGTTACCATTGCCTCACCGCACACGCTTCAAGTATAACATGCCCCGCCTAGCCCGTCGCTCCAGTTGCAAATTCTGTCAGGGCGCGGTGATCATAATGGCCGCATTGCACGTCTCCTCCAAGCGACGTACGTGCAGACACCGGTGAACGAGCGCAACGGCAACGACCGACACAACCACCGCTGCGTCACTTCTTGAATATTGCGTTACAGTGAGTCGGATTAACAACTGCCTGGCCTTCCGGAAGCACGGTCAGCGCTGACGCGGCTGACCATGTCTGGAAGGCACTTTTACTTTCCCACGAGAGAGACAGAGAGAGAGGGAGAGAGAGAGAGAGAGAGAAAAAGAGTTTAAGCGAAGCTGGAGATGTGAACCCTGCTATGTACAGAGCTGGCTACGTCAGATGCGGTGTTAGAATTGGTACGAAGATGACAAGAAAATAAACAAAAGCGAAAGAAAACAAGAAAGGAATAACTGAACAAATCAAACATAGATAACTGACAAAGGGCCAAGGAATGTCTACAAGTCCTGACTGGCGGAAGTATAACACTGATGCCTTCGTGGTCCGGATTGCGTCCACACTTCTGCCTCGGGGCCCTAAAAGATCCCCAGTCTGTGTTCGCGTTTGCATATCGAGTGAAGTCTTTGCTGCCAACCGCACAGCGCGGGATCATCTAGTATCACTAGGTATAATCTGCACCCAGTGCAAACTGGCGAACTGAGTTGCCCCATTTTCAACGAAAAAAGAAAGCTTCTGGTGTAACCTATACACGAAGTCAGTTTTGTTCGGCATATTAATGCATCTTTAACGCGTACACGTCACGTTGACGCGGTGAGTTTTTGTGGTTTTGTGACGTCGCGTGACAAGCAGGTGAAGTGGGTGCAGCACGAGAACTCTTGACCAATAGCGGAGGGCTAAAGGCGAAAAGGCGTCGAATCAGAAATAAATTTTTTTCTTTTTTTCGGACAACTCATGCATAATCAGTGTGTGCACGTAATATCAGATGGGGAGCTATCGCAGTTTTCGTGACGTCGCGTGACGGACAGGTGAAGTGGGGGTGGTACAAAAAATTTTTGACCAATCGCGGAAGGTTGATTGCAGAATCGGAATAGAAAAGTTTGGAATAGTTTTACGTTATAGCGCCCCAGGTCTCATGAGTAGTGTCGTTCCACGCGAGGTTTACTGGAGGTCTCCTCATTTCCGAATCGCCGAGACTCGTGAATGTGTATAAAATTTAGAGGTTTGCTGGAATTCCTCGCAGGTAGTTCTAAGCCGCATAATAACTCTTATTGTTGCTTTTTTTGTTGTCCTTGTGCGAGATGTCATCCGCTTTATTTTACTCTGGGAGGCAGTTGACACCTTGTGCTTTGCCGTATTTTCCATTTGTTTGCAAGCCATTGCATCAATCATACAGCTTCGGTGAACGCTCACAAATCTTAAGATCTTATAATGTGACACCGACTCATGACTCCGTAAACTGCGTTATTAATATATATATATATATATATATATATATATATATATATATATATATATATATAGTCGTTTGTATTTAAATATCCGTTTCCTCCCTAAACAGAAATTAATTACTTGATATTATTGGAGCAATGCCTTATCTATTGCTTCAGTCTCTAACATGACAATAAAGTTGCAGAGCGTAAGCGTCGTATAAAGCGTTCGGCCGAAGAACAGGCGGCGTTTGATGAACTCCGCAGGGAACTCACTTGAAAAAGGTTTCGACGTGGCGACCTCGCCGTGAGCGAGCGCGAAGCCGAGGCGTTGCGACAACGAATAGCCGCGCATCCTGAGCTTCGCCAGCACCCCTCTTCACATTATCGGAAGGGCGGTCATTTTTAATACCACAGCTCTTTGTCGTAGCTGTTTTATATTTCTACCTGTGTTGTTTCGGTTTTTCTGTGCACCAGCCCCCAGACATCAATGTTGTTCCTGGGCCCATTAAATAATTGATTGTATGATTGATTGATTGATTGGATATAAGGAGGCGCAGGAATAAAAGTCAAACTTTCATTTTGTTTTCCTCAATTTCGTGACGAAACCACAGCAATAGCGCGTTGACTTGACGTCTCGCATTTCTAAATATTTCTTTCGCACATAGACTATTGTGGCTCGTCACTAAATGTTCTCTAAAATTATTGCTAATTTAAGTCTTTGCTCCTTCAGGAATACAAAAGGAACAGTAGTAACTAGGTCCGCGAAACGCCATCAATATCCATGACGTCACAGCGGCGAGCTGGTGCCGGAACTGCAAGGTGGCGTCGTAGCCCGTATGTCGTTCTTGCGTCTCTTCTGGCTCGTCAAGCCTCTCTTCTGATACTAAGAATGGCTTTACTTTCTTTTTCGAATGCATTACGTGCCCCATTGAGCGGGAATCCGTCGGCGGCGTCAGCGTGACCGGAAGATCGTACCAAAAATGGCCGACGGCGCAAACAGTAAAAACACGACACAAGAACCCTCGGATTGACGTCAAATTTCTCAGGGAGGTTCCTGTAGACAAAGCAAATTAATCGTTTTGGAAAGCGAATTTCGCAAATTTCGGTCTGCAGGTGGGAATCTAACCCTAGCCTCTGGGGTGCGAAACGAGCACGCTGCCCCGACACCACGCGGTTGCACGGTTCTGGCTGACTAAAGCTGCGCCCAGTGCGTGCGTCATTGCACACGTCATGTCGCAGCCATCTGGCTGACTGAAGGTGTGGCCTACTGCGTACGTCACTGGGCACGTGACGGCGCAGCCAATGGGGAGGAGGTGGCGCCACGTCATGAGTCTATAACACGAGCGCGTTCACGGTGTTCCGAGGTCTACAAAGCAAGAATGCTTTCGCATTCCCACACGTAAGCAGTCTTAAGTGTATCTGCCGAATTTTGTGGACTTTTGTAGATGAGTAATTTACTGGTACAGCTAAAATTATCTTTTTCTTTAGTGTCCGTCGAAATGAGAGAACAAGAAACGCGAGGGTTTTCAGGGAGAAGGGAGCTGTGGTAGCGAGGAGAACAAAGAGACGACGCGCAGCCCGACGGTTCGCCCCGTCAGCGCTCGCAGTCTCCGATTCCGGATTGCTATTCCCCCGATGGGATTACAAGCGACGCGCGTAGCCTGGCAACCACAATAGCCAACGCGAGAGATCTACGCTACACGCCCAGGCGGAAGGCCGAGCTTGCGACTTCGGCGCCGAAAGAAGGTCGCAACACGCGCAAAACCGCGCGACCTTGGGTTGCGCGCTCGAATGCGCAAAAAGAAACGGCGGAGGCAAATAAGACGACGCGTTCCCCGTCGGCTGCGGCGGGGAATGTATTCCTCCGCGGGCTCGGGAAGCGTATATACGATGCCTGCGCATATGAGGCGAGGCTCTCTTCTTCACATCGCAGTAACAAAGTGTGCGGTTATATGTGCCAGGGGCGCGCGTTAACGCGTCCGGTAGCCAGAAGAAAAACTGGATGCGAATTTGGAAAAACGCGATTGTAAAAAAAAATAACGCTGCTTCGAGCGATTTGTGTCACCTTTATCATTATTTTTTTACTGCTATACGTCTTCGAAGATGTCGCTACTCTAGCGAACAAACGTCATACAGCAAACTGGACCCTCATCTGCAAAATGATCTGTCTAAAGTTCGTCGAATATAGAAATAACGGTTCATTTCTTATATTCGTTTTCTAACCTCGCTGCCTGCCGGCCTCATGTGGTGATTAACAAAATGCGGACATCTTGTTTACGCTATACCGTGCGTTCGGGGGTGTGCGTGCGTTTGAAAACATAAATGTGACTGAAAAACCGCACCAGAGGCAGCTCTAGAACACTTTCGCCTGCACCACAGCAACAAGAAGTCCGTAAAAAGAAGCCCAAATCCGCGTTCACGCTTCAGTGCGTGTGCTGCGGAGTCAACGCAACAACTCTCGAGCAAGGCGATAAGGTTTCTCAACGGTGTTCCCAACAGCGTGTTTTTTCATTATTATTTCGCTTCTCGTGACACACCGCCCCGCGATAATTCTGTGACAAGTGCGAGCGCCGCAGTTGTCTCTGCCGACTGCGTTGCAACACCTGCTCGATGAGCAACAGCGAGCTTGCGTGACGCCTCCCACGCGACGATGGTTGTCGAAGTGCGATGCCGGAGAAGATCGAAGGCCTGACGACGGGATCGCTTCCCTTTCTCGACTTGTGAGCCACTCCCCCCCCCCCCCCCACCCTCCCTTAACTTCCCCCCTCCTTTCCCCGTTCTCGGAGCGTCGCTAGGTGCCGCCGAACCCTGGTCGCTCGATACCTCGAGCGGCGGTCGGGCGACTCCCAGCGGGTCAGTTTCTTTCTTTTTTTTAATCATGCACCCAATCAGGGAACGACCCTAATTGGAGTAATCCTACCCGCCCGTTCCGGAACACCGAGAGAAGGGAAGGAGATGCGAAAGGATAGCTCGCTGGGACCCGTGTAGGCCACTGCATCACGAACGCTTCGGTGAATTGTTTGCCCGGAGAAGGAGGTCAGCCTTTGTCACGCGAGGATTCTGTCGTAAGCCATTACTGCGACAAATTGATCAAACCGACATTTGATATTTGCCGCGTTGCTGGTGGCCAAGCTCACGATCTTTGAGCTATAGCGACTGCATATTCGAGAAGGTTATTAATAGGAGGCGCAAAGATAATAATAATAATAATAATAATAATAATAATAATAATAATAATAATAATAATAATAAATATAAGGACGTGTCCTTGGACAAAGACGATTCGCGTAAGTGTGCTTACAGATGTGAAAGTGAACAGCCACCGAGCTGAGGACTACGAGCCGATGGATTGTGGATAGCACATTTTATAAGTCACTGTTGCAGTATCTCTATGAAGCGGGTTTGCATGCTTGTATTTAGTGTCGCACTGACGTTATGCTGCGTGCCAAGCCCAGCGAATTAAAAAGAGATATACTGTAGCTTTCACACAAATTTACCGAGAGGTGGGCGCCTGCACGTAATTAAGACTTTTACTCGTAATCAAGTCCTGAATTCACAAAGCTTTTTGGTCCTAAGTGTTCTCCGATATTAGTCGGCCGACGTCGCTCATGATATGTCTAGCTCAGGGATCGGCTAGAATTTCCTCATGCGAACGATTCTAGCCTAACAGACCTTTGTGAATATGGCCCCATGTGTTTAGCTTACGTTTTATTTAGCGTGTTTGGCTTCTGTATTACGACGGTCTTTACAGAGTCATATGACCTGGTGCAAAAATAATGCCACCTCAATGCGTGGTTCCGGTGAGTTCCATCTTATCATTGAGTAATCTACAACCATTCAAGAATTAAAACCACGAAATGTGGCTTGAACTCGTCAGAACGTTTTTTTAAAACTCCCTTCCCGTCTTAAAGCTGCCCTGGTCTTCTCTTATCTTTTAGCCATAAGTTTCTTAAGGAAAACACTTAGACGCTTGTGACAATGTATATTCTTCGCTCGGTGGACTTCATACACGAGCTTTGTGACGCACTATATCTCACGCGTGAGCGAGAACAATGACCTCCGAAGTCTCAAACGATCATCGACGCAACCGAGTTGATCGCAGTGCCGCCCCTCGACCGAATAAGACGTCTATGCTTTGGAATTGTCGTCGGGTGTGAATGACGCCCAGTGACCACCTGTACCGAGGAGCGGCGCTGCCATCCAGTTTCTCGAGTTGAGGTTGAGTGTTCGAGTGGAGGAACATTCTAGGCTACGAGAGTGAAGGTCTCTGCAAAGGGCTCGATTTCCTTTTTTTTTTTAGTTGCACATTCATTTCCGGAAAACAGACAATGAAGCAAGACGAATCATAGGGGAAAAGAACTGTTGCGTTTGATCAAAAATGTCGAGAGAGTAAAGAAAGTGAAAGTGGACGAAAGGACTACTTTCACCAGGCGAGTGTCCCGCGGTAACCATTTACCAGGTAAAGCATCGTACGCGTTACACGTGCTGCGCTTTGCCAGTAAGGCTACCACGGTGGTCATTCTCCCGTCCACGTCCGCAGGCACACGTGTTCGTGTGTGTACAAGATTAGCCCAGGGAGTGTAGGCCGGCGCCACAGACTCAGCGCCCTGGCGGCGGATGTAGAACATCGAGTTCAACCACGAGGCATCACGTGCGCTCTAAAAACGAAGGCATAACTGCACAGTTAGTCCTAAAACGGGCGCTTTCGTCCCACAAATGGGCTAACTACATGCCGTGTGCATATTTCGGAGGGCGAGTGTTTATTTCCTCTTCTGAAAGATAGCAACAGGAGGACGAACGGCAGCACTTAGCACCATGCACCATGCTGTTTTTCTTCGTGTCGTTGAGTGAAGCGGTGGAAACCATATGCTGTCTCTCTAAATCTGGAGAACGATGCGACTAATTTTCAAGTTTATGCCCGGTCAATAGAACTGCACGCATGGCACCACTTTACCTATTCGTGAGAAACTACAATGGAAATTAAAAGGGCGGAATATGGCGAGCCATGCATACCGTGTGCACACTGACACAAACGAACGATACCCATTAAACGAGTATGTCATTGATCGAGTGGCAGGAGTTCTTGGTCAATGGCACTTACGTCACGTCCGTTTGAATAAGATTACAGCCATAAGTGAAGCACCGATGTAGTGTGCAAACGAGGAATGTAAAACGACAGTGACGTTTGTCTTTTCTGTCGTCTTGGGCTACACACGTACATCACGTAAAGCGTCCCAGGGGCGCTATAACGTAAAACTATTCCAAACTTTTCTATTCCAATTCTGCTATCAGCCCTCCACGATTGGTCAAAAACTTTTTTCGACCACCCCCACTTCACCTGTCTGTCACGCGACGTCACGAAAACCGCGATAGCTCCCCATCTGATATGATGCGTACATACTAATTATACATGATTTGACAGAAAAAGAAAAACAGTTATTCATGATTCGACCCCTTTTCGCCATTAGTCCTCGGCTATTGGTAAAAAGCTTTCGGGCTGCACCCACTTCACCTGCCTGTCACGCGACGTCACAAAACCGCACAAACTCACCGCGTCAAAGTGACGTGTACGCGATAAAGATGCATTAATATGCCGAACAAAACTGAATTTTTTTCGGAATAGCCGCAGGCTGCCCCGTTCCGTAAGGAATAAAAGATAGCTGCCGCCGATCGCTGAGACGTTGGCTACTCGCACCTGCCAGAGAGCATGGGTGTATTTGCGTATAATAAAACTTCTTGCGTGGCCGTGTAACGTTTTCGAGCACTTTCGGCACGTTTACCACCTCATTCTGCCAACTCTTCTTTGCTGAGGGTCAGTTTTAGCGTCATTCTTAAGCTTCCGTTGCATGCCGCCGCGATTTTCGACCAGCCGCCACAAGCTAAGTAAGGGAAAGCCGACCAATCGCAGACGCCGGCACCACCCTCTTCATCCGGTTATCGATTTCCAGTGCACTGGCTCTGCCCCAGCGGATCCCTCTCCACTTGAGCGTTCTCCTCGCCTCTTGTCAGCCAATTACATACGACAAGCCGCTCAGTGTAGGCGATGGTATTCGTTTTTCAAGCGAACAAAAGTGACCTCCTATGAACGAGGAGAGTGTTTGATTGGTCTGTACAGACAACCCTGTGGATGACCGCCCGGTGCTTGCGTCGGTGGTTACGCAAATTTGACGTCAGGAGATTGGAATAGAAACATATTGGAATAGTTTTACGTTATAGGGCCCCAGGTTCCATCATCGTAAGATGAATCGAGGAGCTTTCTCTTATTGCACTCGCATATGGTTGCAAGTACATGCAACGCCAGACACTGTCCGCGCATAGCACACACAAAGTGATGCGTCAGAAAGTGTATCGCTGCACCTCCTCACTCATCGCGAGCTGGCTCGAGAATAAGAGGACGTGAGTTCGAATTTTACTGTGGTTTTTTTTTTTCCAGCTCGATGTTGTATTTGTTTTTCTTATCGTATAAATGGCTATTGGCGTAAATTGCTGTTTTGACAAGCATCGGGAAAAGTTACCGTTTCTTCCTTGATGAACATCGAAAGAGAGCAACTGTTCGTCCTTAAAGCAGCAATTAACCAAATGGAAAGTAACAGCTCATCTCCTCACAGTTACTCCTCAAAGGGATGAGCAGGCAACTATCCATTAAACCCTGCTATGCTACCTAGTGGCACCAAGGCTGTCAGTGTTGAAACCCTCGCAATGCAGTGTCACGCGATGTTATGCAACGCTCATGTCTGCCACGTAGCCAGGTTAAATAGCTCGACATTCTGCTAGAGGTTCTCCGTGTCAAACAACGACATGTGTTTATCTATATCCTTCGACGTTCGCCATTGGTCTGGATAACTCATTTGTTTTGTTTCTCGGGAAAAAGAAAAGCGTCGTTTAAACAGTGCTGTAAAAGCACGTGGGTGCACTAAAGCTGATAGCTGAAAAACTGCGAGACAATACGTGTAGGAGCAGTGCATAATTCTAAAACAAAAGCTCTGCAAGGTATTACTAGGTCATCGATCAAGCCATACTGTGTAAAGGGACGAAAATGATGAAATTAGTATAGGACAGTTGTATCAATTTTATAGCAACAGCGTTCTTTAGCTACTTCGCCGACTTTGGATGAACGTCGGTCAATCTCGCAGAAAAAGAAAACGAAAAGAAAAACAAATAAATAGAGCTAGGCGGATCAGGAAAGAAAGCTTTAAAATGCAGCAGATCCAACGAGTTCTAGCCTACATACAGACAAACTTTATGTGGGCGCACAAAGAATCGAAACACGAGTACACGCACGCACGTGTGCACGCGCACGCACTAGCGCGGGCGCACACAAAGTATACCGAGCCTATTGTTAGGCGGAGCTGCTGACTAATAGCGAGTACGACGGACGCTTTCAACGGATCATGATTCCAGAGGCAGCATGCGCATACGTACGTAGCGCAATTCGAATCCATTCTATCCGTAAGAAGCGTTTACTACTTCATTACAGTGCAGCCGCGGATGCGCGAAGCTGAGCTTTCTGGCTCTTGCGTTTTCCCGCACGGCCGGCGCCAGCGCTGCCGCTGAGGCGCGGAGGCGAGCGCCACCTGGTAGTAGGGCAAGGAACCCAGCGGCGCGCTCGGCGCGCGTACTCCTCTGTGATTGGTTGCCCTAGTCGGCAATCCAACAGCCAGGCCGCAGCCACGGTCACGAAACACGGCGACGTTCGCAAAGTTAAAAAACAGGGAAGAGGGCCAACTTGCGTCACTAGGTGTGTGCTAGCTGCTGGGTGCGAAGCAGATATGTGCAACTGGGTATGTGCATGCCAGAACAGACGACTTGTTCCTCGTTGCTGTCTGACCTATAGCAGACAGCTTGGTTCACTGGGTATGTTCGCAAACAGACAACTTCGGCACTGCATATGAGACACGGGTACGAGCGATTTCTCGGTCAATCCCCCAAAATATAGGCCCCGAGGTGAAACAGGGGGCATGTAGCCCTACACAATGGGAGGAGAGGGCGAAGAGGACGTGCGCCAGCTGCGAGCACCCCATCCACAACAGACACCTACAAGTCGTACGCGGCCGCTTGATAGATTGTCATTGCAATGAAGTTGCAGCCAGGTCACTAGGGGAAGCCGCGGTTGCTACGGAGATTCAACATAGGTACTGTAATTACAACAAGACATGATGTACCGTGATATCATTTGACATTGGGGCTGATGGCGAGATTGCACCTTTTTGTGTCTGCTGATGTGTGCATAAGGCTTCGTGACTGACGAACGGCATGGCGATTTGCGGCAGGTTATAGGCAAAGAGATATCACAGACTTTAACAACTATATCTTGAATTGTTCCTTCCGCAATTTTTTAAATCTTATGCCTCTGTGATGAGCAAAAAGCACCTCACTCGTCCCTTCCATTTTAGTTAACTTGCGTTAGTTTGCCCCGTGATGTCTGAAGGCAAACGTATCATTTGCGTTTAGCACAGCGACAACGCTATGCGAAATAGTAGCTGGATCACAGCGCACTCCGCGATGTCACTCTATATGTTAACGATATCTAAGCTTTCAGGACTTCCGTACTGCCGTAAGCCAATTAGACTGATTACTGAGACTCGTCGTGAATGTCTACATGTAAATGAAAAGGATCATTTCTCTTGTGGATCAATCCAGCTCACTTGTTGCTGGAGTGGTCCATCAATGAGTGCAGTGCGTTTATGAATAAGCCAGTGCATACTACGCACGTGTCTCCAAGATATAGTGCCTTTAGTCGGGCTGCCTTTGAATATTTGACAAGCGACATACGCGAAGACAGCAACACGTAACGTAATGAACAAGATGTCAACAACAAGATGATTTTGCTCGGTTGTTGGCAGTACATTCGACACTGACGAGCGGTTAATTTTATTTTGAATGTCATTCGTGCTGTTGTGTGGGCACAAGTCATAAGGAAGAAAGTGTGGCATGTACTGGGAGCAGACCCGAATGTGTTCTCCGGGGCAGTCTATATTCCCAATACTCGACCGACCCTGCCACACTGTCCGCCACCCCCACGACGTGCCTTGGCTAACGCGAATCTATACTTCATTCGTGCCGATAGCGCAATGAACCCTGCTTTTTTTTTTTTTCTTCGTGCTGATCTGCCTCATAATGGTGACTGAAACAGACTGGCCTCCACAAAGGGAGGACGAGCGAAAGGTTTCGGCTGTTCAATCGAGTGGGGCAAATAACGACTGGTACCGAAACGACTCGGAAAACTGATGAGAAGGCAGCTTCCATTTGATCCGCCTTAATTACTTCGGAGCTCGTAAGCCGCTGTGCCCCGCCAGATGATTATCGAAGGGGAGGTGACGCGCAGAGGAAACAAGTCGAAACAACTCTACCGAGGCAATCACCCTTCTCTTGCCTACTTCCTCGCACTCATACCAAAACAAGAAAAAGAAAGCGAGTGTTGTTATTGAAAGTTGCAGCAACAAGGTCTATTGGGATTAAGACTTAAGGAGTTCTTTAAGCTCTTGGCAAAACACGTTGGAAAAGCGCAAGAGACATTTTTGCCTCGCACAAGAAAGACAAATTTCATAAGCATTAAAAAATGCTGGATTGGTTGGTTCACAACCCTTAAATCAATTTACTCGGCACTAAACTGGATTCTTCTGTCGTTTCTTCTTTAGCCACCATCGTGACACTTTTTCTTTCTTTTTCTTCTTTCTTGTTCAGCTTCGACGCCTCACTCGATCTTGTTCTATTGAGCGGGTTTGTATTTATTCCTGAACATCGGTTTATAAGGTACATACACCCCATTTCTTCGAACATAGTTCCCTCCCCCAGATTTTTGCACATCTCCACGAAGCAGAGGTTAGTTAGCCCGGAACTTGAATTCCACCGCCTTGAGCACGTCAGAACGCCCGTAACCGTTTTCGTAACGGCCACGTCACCATTCTGGGATGGAAAAACAAGGCCCTCCTTAGCGCCGATTCGAATTCCATCAACGGCTACCATTACCTAAGTTTATTAAGGCTTACGCTGGGGCTAGTCGGCATGACACAATTAGAAAATAGCGCTGCAGAAGTTACCTAAGTCGTTCATTGTCACCCGATGATAGCGAAATAAGACGACCGATGTCTCGTGACGTAACGGCCACACCATGACTGAATCTGTAAATCAGTCCTATCCTGAAATCGACACCTGTTTGCTTTCACATTGCGCAATTGCCTATCCGGCTATCCACACTTCCAGTTTCCTTCGAATGCTCGGCGCGCTAAGATTCTCCCACAGTATTCGACGAACAAACTCGGGAAACAAAAGCGTTTTCGCTTATCGAAATTAGCAAGGAGATTGGTGTGGGTCGTCGTATATACTCACTAATATTTAATGCTTTGAAAGTTAGGGCCAACATACCTAAAAATTCACGCAGGAAATCCTTTGGGAGTTGTCCAAGTATGCGTCAGCATTGTGCTTCTTGTTCATCTCCACGCAGTCCGGTGTCATTACCAATGTTTTGAAACTCGATACGACCAGTATAAACGACAGCGCTGCGGCGTAAGGAACTGCTGCGGACGGCGGTGCAAGGTGGATTGATGACACAAGCAAACTACTGCAGGTGGCGGCACCTGGTGCGCTGGTGACGTTCCGATCATTATAAGGCGTTATCGCTCTTTTAGCGCTTTATCCATCCGCGTCGAGCCATTATCAACCGCTACCAACCGTACTCCGGTGACTGCATATGGCGCGGCCGCGCGGGCCCTATCTTGAAAGCGATCTGCGATGCAGACAGAGTGCACCGAGTGCTGGTAGCTTCGTGTGCGCTGTGTTCTCGCTACTTACTTCGGGTTGAAGTCATACGGGCGGGCCCTATCCCGCAAGCGACCTGCGATGGGGACAGAGTGCTGATAGCTTTGTGTGCGCTGTGTTCTGGCCGCTTAGTTCGCGTTGAAGCGAGAGGCAGCACGAGAGTGAATTCGCCGCAGCCGCTGCGTACCTTATCTTGAAAACGATTGTCTTACGTGACGGACGGACGGGTTTCCTCGTTGGGTGGCATAAAATTACTTACGCTTTTAGACGAACCCATGTATGCCTGCAAACACAAATGCGCAAGGTATTTCGGCGATTGGCGAACGCTGATGGGTTCCCAACGATTGGAGACATTTGACAAGTTATAGCACTCAGGCGCTTGAAGCGCGCAAGCGCACCTTAACAGGACATATGTAGCATTTGCATGCCCCCGTGAAAACTCTTATAAAATAAACCACAGTAGCATGAAGCCTGCAGTCACATCGAGAAACCTCGTGATTTCGATGGCGGACGCGCTTTCCAGAAGCGACAAAATTCATCGAAGGAGTACTCGCGGAACCGGCTGACGAGTAAGTTCGCCACGCGTTCGCCAAGAAGTTGGAGCAACTTCCGCGATGAATAACAAACTTGGGGATATATGTTTATTTTTTCTTCGTTTGTCCGTCTCATCGTTTCCAGATCTGCACAACAAATGAACGACATAATGTGATGACACTTTCCCGAAGCGCAATGTCTAGGATAGGTACAGCAAGAAAAAAAGAAGAAAAAGAAAGAAACGAAAGAGGAAGAGGAGTGGAAGGGAATTGGGGAATGAGAGAGAACAAACAAAAATAGAGTGCGCATTAACTACACAGAGACGTTTAAGATTCGATGTCGAGGGTGTGTAGCGGAGAGGCTATCTCTGTAGTTGCGAGCAATGTTGGTGGCTAAGGAAGGCAGCGGGAAGGGGAGGGGGGGCGTGGTTGAGCGTGTAAGAAGGTAGTACTCCTTTCGGCACCACCACTGTATTATTATAAACATCGGATCGCGTCTCTCCTGCGCTTCTCATCTCCGGGCAGAAGAAGCGCATCGCCAATGAAGCTCGCTGTTTACTTAAGTAGCACGGTCCTCGTTCTCGGGCATCGGAAATCCATATGCGCATAAAGGCCGCACATATGAAGGCGCGGCGTTCCCCACAGGGCTACTCGGAGTGTCGCCGGGTTTTCCCGTGGGAGGCTCATCGAACGCTTCCCCCGAACTTCGACACGCTGCGGCCAACAGAATGAAGGTGATAAACAAAAAAAAAAAATACGGAGGAGTGCCTCTTTTTGCGACCAGCAGACAAGATGGAAAAGAAACACAATTAAAAACAGCTAGGCGGGGCAGAAAAGAAAGATTTAAAAGCTGTGGGTACGGGTGCTCTGTCCTACTTCAACAGTTCAGCGCTGTGGAAGTCAAGCGCTCCGTTCGCCCACTCACTTGAGTCGAATGGACAAAGACGCTCGCCCAATAGCTGGCTATGTAGCCAGTTGGACCGTTTGTTTCTTTTTTTCTTCCCCGAAAGTGTGCGTTACATGTGGTTGCGTGTTTTCGGCGTGCTGCTTCGTGCGTACGTTTGAAGCCATGCGATAAACACGCTGTTGCCGTCATCGAAAAAATAGAGAGAGAGAGAGAGAGAGAGAGATTTTTTCTTAACTTCAGAACATTTTTATCCAGCATGCTATACTCCGGATGACTAGGGTAGTGCATGATGTCAGTACCTCATAAACAATACATATGTGTGCGCAACCTGCACAAGCACAAGTGGCAATAGGTAACAGGAGAGTCAGTGGCACAGGACAGTGTCTATAGAAGGAAGAGCGAGGTTGCTACGGCGCGCTAACTGGGTTTGCAGCGACGCCCAAGAGTCCTCCCGAGATTGGCGCCAGAGGAAGCCTGCACCGCGCCGAAGGTTCAGCTGCTCCCAGCGCAATCTGAGGAGCCACGTGACTGCAATCCTGTCGCGCTCCCGGCTCGAAGGCGAGAGCTCCTCTATAACGCTTGGCGCTGGGAGCACGGCGGCCTGAATGAACGAGACGAATGTAAAGCGAACCGCCAGAGCGCCCGAAAGCGACCAGTCGAATGCTCTATAAGAGCCCTATAAGGCCCCTTCATTGTGCTAAGCTAACCCCTACCAACGCTACTCCAAGGTTCAAGAGCAGGGTGCAGCCCCCATCAAAGTGCGCGCGATGCGCGTTAACATATTCTGTGGGTAACGCAAGGAACATATTTGGCCGGCGATCGCGGCGGTTTTTCTCTCGTAGCTCGAAATGGAAGCGCCAACGCAAGGTGACGACACACCGAAAAAGCGTCGGAAATGTGTTTTCATGCGGCTAGCACCTTAAATTGTTCCACATTTTTCTAGTGGCTTTGCTCATTTGTAAGGTGAGCAAATATTTTCAGTAATGAACGCTTATAAGCTGCGTTAACTGCCGTTACGCACGTAAGGAACGTGTCCTTATTGGTTCACACACCTGCTGACGTCACGTGGCACGCCAATTACTGCAGCGTGAATTCGAAGTTACAAGCGGATGACTCAGTAAGCATGACTCCTAGGACTAACTCCTCAGAGCTTCTTGTTGGTAAGTGTTTGCTATTTGCTGGCCACCTTAGCCAATAGGCCCAACATCAGCCTCGACTGGTATCTACTCTGACGAACGAAATAACAACTCTTTTTTGTTGTTGTTATGAATACGAACGCGAAGTAGATCGGAAGCCAGAGCTGTTCATAAGAACAAACACCAAACCAATCGTGATACCACATATGAGCGAAGGTGGCTGGATAATCAGAAGCAGGGTCGGTATTCAGGATACTTATCCTACGTATAACCGCCGTTCACAATTGGCTATCGCCGCACCGATCGAGCACACCATTCGTCATCAAATAGGAACATGTTATGATGTAAAACAAACGTTGCGAATGCGAGCCTAGTTCCGACGAAAAAGAAAGGGCTTCGAGAACTCAGTCCGACACATTTTGGGAAGTTTCGCGCGTAATAATTAACAGTGTCTCATCCGACCACCCGCCTTCGCCATTTTTATGGCTGTTCATTTTTATACCTGTTCTTACAAACCATTTGAGAGCATTTGCAATCCGCTGGGCTCTCATAACTCGCGGACGCTGTGTTTCGCGGCATTGCACGGTATACTACGTACCGCAGGGTGAGCGAGCGTCGGTAACGCGAAGAAAGGTCAAAGCGGCGCGAGCATCCTTTCAAAGCTTATCTGCGGCGGCGGCCTGGGACGGAAGAAAGAAAGAAAGGTCGAGTAAACACCACCCTGCCGGATGTGACGTTCGTGCGTCGAAAACAAATGCGGGCAAAGAAGCATTCAAAAAAGAAGAAGGAGAAATAGTTGTGATAAACTTTGCTCTCTACATGAAGCTCGGCTGCAACGCCAGAGGCACTCTAAAGTATAACGACAAAGAGCAGAGGTTGCAACAAAAAGCACGCACTGAGAAGCCAGCACCCTGCACTAAGACGACCCCGGGTGGTCGCCCGCCGGCTTAAAGCGGTTGAAAGCCGACGCGGCGTGCGACGCCGGGGAGCCAGGCCCGTAGCTCCTGTTCAACGTAATGCTTCTTCTTCTTCTTCTTCTTCTTCTTCTCAAAGCGCGCTCCATCAACCTTTGTCGCTTATTTTGCATCATTTTCTGTTGTTTTCGCTCACTCTGCTAGAGTCTGCGCGCATGTGCGTGATTCGCCACGTGTCGAAGAGATCTAACGGAATATAGTAAATACACCACGTTTCTTCGTTGTTTCTTGTAATACCTACACCCTGTCTTTCACTGCGTTGCGCACCTCTTGTATACCCCCTCGCCATTTAAGATGACCTTTAAGTTTAAAAAATAATAATATATTGGGATTTCTTCAATATCGAAGCACAAAAGCCAAGACACGAGTAAGGTCTTCGCCGCGCGATTTTGTCAGCCTCAATAAAAAAGTCAGCGGGAGAGATCTACTCGTGTCCAATTCGGAATAAATCCGATGGGTTCTGCCGCATGCAGCATGTCCTGTTTACACAGTGAAGAATAAAGGGGTAGAATTCCATGTATATTTCCCCGCAATAGCGCTGCCCTATGTACTCAGGAAGCGTAGCATACATTAAAAAGAGCGCAAACAAAAGTGAGAACTATATCCCTTGGGATACAGTGAATGCCAAAAAGTTTGGATGGAAAGAATGAATGCAATAACGCAGGCCGCGTTGAAAATACCCCGACATTCACGAACTTCAGTAGAAGCTTGCGCAATATCTTGAAAAGGCAGCGGCGGACTTCCCCGAACCTCTATGTCGAGTAGTGGCGGGTCTCACTTGCAGCTTTCATACAATGCTCAAGCCCCGGAAGATAAACAGTCTAGTTCCGAGATACCAACACGGAGTCGCCAACTTTACGTGACTCTGAGAACAAGAAGATATAGCAACAAAATGGAAGTCAATGTTACCATCGGAAGCAATGAAAAGGAAAAAAACTCGCAGTCACGGGCACGGAATGACGGTGACCTTGACACTTATAGTTCTACATGCTTTCAATTAGGTAGGCACCAAAATTAATTCTAATATACAAGCCTGTACTTCAACAAGCGTTACTGAACTCGTAGATTGTGCGTGTAAGTTCTTAACGACTAACTCCATGGTATCCACTGCCCAAAGCTGTTAACTAAAGGATACATTCATTGCAAAGCTTAGATCAAAAGAATTCCTCGCATACTTTTCGAAGTGAAACGTTTCTGTATCCTTTGTTTCATTGCAGTAAAGTGGACCTGGACACGGAGCCTAAAATATTTTTTTTCTTTTGAAGAAGTAATCAAGAACATCAACTCGATGCAAAAGTGGGACATAGCTGATAACTGATAGAGTTATTGTTAATTCTTCATTTCAGCTCTTCGTTGTTGTTTGCAAAACATCACGCCTGTTAACCGCTGTTTTTCCTTTTAAATATTCTCTAGAAAGGCAAACAAAGCTTGACTTTAACAAAAAAGAAAAGTTGCAGTATCGCCCTGAAGGCCAGGCGTTGATAGCAATGGCAAAGTTTTAGACAACTACACGGAGTAAGGTCTACAGTCTTATCGGCCGTATAAATTGCAGCAAACATTCACTTACCATATTCAGTTAACAAGTTTGCTGTGCCACGCCCGCACCGGCAAACATGAACAGACCGCACTCGATGACCGCGAACACTCGCTGTCACAACGCTGGCGTGATGCAGCGCGCCAGCTGCAGGGAGCAAATCCTTCGTGCTGCCTCTCAATTAAGCGCGTCTCGAAAACTTGAGATTACGCGACTTCCAATACTAGGCGCGCGAGAACACAGCACGCATGACGCGACCAGCCATCTCGGCTCGTACTTAAGCTTTGCACACGCTGCGGATTACCTCCAAGGTACGGCCCGTGGGCGCGTATGCACTCAGCCGCGCGGACGGCCATGCACATTCACGGCCGGGATATAGGAGGATACGCATACTCAGCTGCAACACCCCCCCCCCCCCCATATTGCACGGTTCATCACGTTAACGTGCGCTCAACCTCCCCTCCCCCTCTCTTTCGCGTGCGATTAATCACGTGACCTCCAACATCGAATGTGCAGGAAGATGGCGCGGATGAAGCCACCATTCTTCTCGGCTCCCCTTCACACCCGCAGTATACGGTGCGCGAGAACTTCATACGGAACACCACGGGGACTGCGAAAATGCACCAGGAGTGTTCCTATAGACCTTTTACAGCACCCTACCAGTGGGCGCCACCATATTTTCTCTGCACCCACCGTTCAGCGCCTTGTGATCGGCACTTGCTCGCTTGTTTACAATGGCCACGGCGGCCTCAGGCGCGGTTCAGACAGCCGTTATTTCGGCCACAACGGTGAGCAGAGAGTGTGTAGATGACACATGGCTATGGCAAAAGCTGCACAGGAAGTGTAAGCAAACCTTTAAATTATCCATTTTGTCTCCGCTGCAATATTACAGTGTGCTAGCTTACCGGCTAAAGGCGACCAATGTTAGTAGCTTGATGTTTGCTGTTAACCCTCTATATTCTAGCCTTTACAGCGGTAGATTTGTAGGCCTGTTATAGCTGAGAGCCCGTTGTTGTCGTCGATTGTATGTGCAACAACTTCGTTCTGCAATAGGCGTCTGTGCGCCTGCAGAAGGATCCGGGTTGCTACCTGCTCATACCGCGTAATTATTGTCGCCAGCGCTGATCAGACAACTTGGGAACTGTTATGTTATTACTTTCAGCACTGAATAATGTATTCGCGTACGCGTGGACAAAATATATTGCAAGTGGCCGAGCGATCACTTGCCTCCTGTTATATTTCTGGCGCAGCAAGAAAGCTCGTGGTGTCCGCCTATTATTCCATGTTTGACTTCGCTGTTATGTGCTGACTTGCATTGTTTATCCAAGCTCAACATCGCGTGATATTTTGTGCCAGTACTGGCGGTAACGCTGTGTTCTTGCTGCAGGCGGTGTTAGCCTGCCCGTTACTGCCGGCAATTGGTTGCCAGTCATTGCCATCAACTGGCTATATAGCGCTAACGGTCGACATTGCGCTCGCCTTGTGGAAATGTGTGCTATAAACGGTCCTAAATACGGGCACTCCCTGTCTGGCTGAGGCGGATAAAGCTCGCAGATAGTCTAATCCCTTATACACTCAAGTCTGTGTCGCAGTTCTTGCAGCTTACGACAGAGCACGGCTCTTCTCTCTGGTCGTTTACATTTTAAGTAAATAGTACTAAATGGCTGCTGCCGTCTCGGAGGAACGTTGCCGAAGTGGAAAGAGGCATCTCATGCCTGCTTGATCTCGATTGAGAAGGTGTTCAATGGCGACAGGCATGCAGCGGCCCCTGGTGTGCGGTGCGGATACTGCTCGATGTAAAAGGTCTATAATTGCTTCCGCAATAAAAAATAGATATGTCCACTCTAGTATGAGCTCAGCATGGCCACTTCTCCCGAGCAGCACAAGTTCTATTCACGCTTGTTTTCAGTGACTTGGCACTTTAGAGATTTGAAATAGGTTCAGAAGGCACTTGAAACTCTCTGAATAAAGACATGAATGAATGATCAAATAAACGAATGGGAATGAAGTAGATGAGAGCCCACGGGAGAAAATTTCTTGCTGGCAACGTGAAGTCAAGCTGATTGTACTCTGGTGTCGGGACTTGACGACTTTTGTTCCTGTACCTTCGTGTATGAACTCTCGCATAATACTTTTGTGAGATTGTGGGCGTCACAATATTTGACTCGTGTGTTTACGGCAGCGTTGTCTAAAGATCGGGAACGTTTTAGTGCTGCAGTGCCCCTTTAATGCTACGTGACAATTTTTTTAAGTTTCTTCAAAATATCTTCTTTAAGGCATTTAGTATTTAATGTGGCGAAGGGTGTTTCCACAGTGCCTAGAAATTTCGCCCGTTGAAGGGTTAAGAGGTTACCGGCGAAAAAGAAATAGTGCGGCTACTATGTCACCTATCTACATTAGTTTGCATTGGAAGCTTATATCCCGCCGTTCTAGATCAATCTCTTGAACCCCAAATGGCCTGCGATGGCTCCCCAGAACCAAAGCGCTTCAACCACGGGAAGTGTGTGCATTCTTGTAACGAAAGCTGTGGGATGTAATGTCAAAATACATTCAAAAATTATTTTTGTGCAAAGCAAAGCTAACCAATAAAAGGTTGACTACTATATTAAGACGTGTAACAGAAGCCCTGTTTACAGGCCTTTCTACCGTACGTTAAGAAAAAAAAAATAACGGAGAAAGAGGAGGTATAAGCGGCTTGCGCTCACAGGCATAACGAGAAGAAAAATACATACACGAAAGCTTCACTCTATATAGCGAGCATCGGATATCTTCAATTGACGTAGTTCGTTACACAAATATGCATAAGTATAGAAAAAAATTCGGCGCAACCTTAACTCACAATGACTGTCGACAGTAACGTACTTAGCATTTAATCAAAATAGCGACAAAACGTATTGCCGATGTCGAAACGAGTCATGTGTAAGGCGTGTACTGCAGGCGGGACTCCTATTTCGCGCTTCCCTAAGAACACTCGGCGCCATCTAGCGCCGCCGCCGCCGCGAAGCCTGCGCGTGGCTTCCGAAATGCATGACGTCCCGGTGCGTGCGAACGCTTAGAAACGCGTCATGCTGCAACCGGGCTCCTCTATCTCTCTCTTCTGGACACGATGCGCCATCTGGTGCCACTGCGAGAAGTCCGCGGCCTCCGAGACCGGAAGCATGGTGCGCCGGCGCCTGCTGACACTGAGAATCGTTCCCTCGCATGCTGCGCACTCAGTGGCACGTGCTCAGTCACCCGAGTTGGCGAGAGAATAATTCAAGAGCGACACATCCCCAGTGCATTCATGTCGCAGCTCGCTAAAGCGTTAGTGTATAAGACGTTCATTGAGACGCGCACATACCCAGTGCACTTGTGGCGCAGCCTATTAAAGCGTTCGGTTGCTGTCCTTGAAGAACCGTTGTGGTGTGGGTTCGATTACGCTGAGCATCGGATAAAGTTAAGGGATCTCTATCGTCCCTGTAGAGCGGCACATGCCCAGTGGCACGTACCTAATTACACAAGTTGGCGTCAAAGACGTTCATCGACGTGCTGCGTGACGTACCCCAAGAATGCTAACGCATCAATACATATTCTTATCATTTTGAATCATTATTATAAAAACACGATATGTGCCTTAATTAGTGTGGGGGTGCTGTGTGGCTGGGCTTGTGATTTCATTCTTGCACGTGTTACACGAGAAGCTGTTGCTTTTAGGGAAGTGTTTGCGTTTGCTGCATATGTATGGGTGCGATTGTAAATATCACACGTTGATGCGTTATGATTCACTCTTCGGTATCTATCTATCTATCTATCTATCTATCTATCTATCTATCTATCTATCTATCTATCTATCTATCTATCTATCTATCTATCTATCTATCTATCTATCTATCTATCTATCTATCTATCTATCTATCTATCTGTCTGTCTGTCTGTCTATCTATCTGTCTATCTATCTATTGTACGCAGGCACCAGCGCGCCGAGCTTCTCGTATCGGAGGCCACACGGGAACTTCTAGGGAGCGCCTCTAGATGGCGCAGCGCATTCATAAAGAAGCGCGAGAGGAAAGCGGTTGTTACATGACGCGTTTCTGGGTGTTCGCACGCGCCAGCGGGCCATGTATTTGGGAGGTCACGCGCAGGCTTCGCGGCGGCGGTGCTAGATGGCACCGAGTGTTCTTCAGCGCGAAAGAAGAGTCCCGCTGTAGTACACGCCTCATACATAACTAGCTTCGACGATGGCAATACCATGAACCACTACATTGATTCAATGCTAACGCATTAATGTCCATAGTCATCATCAGATGGGTTCTGAGACAATGTTTATTCATCATTTCATTTTGTCATCATCACATTACAAGTTAAATGAGAGAGGGGGGAACGGTTACACAACTGGTAGGTTTCGCTGCAGTGGACGACACTGGTGGGGCGGAGAACAGAAAAAAAGAGTTGTGAAGTTGCACTCGTTGTTTGAAGTATTTTTGAGCAACGCCTCGCGTGTTCTTTTTATCCGAATTTACGAAGTCAACGACGGAGAATGATCAAACCTTCGTAACATCGAAAATACGAGAACCTCGAGGTAAAACGACTGATTTACTTCTTGCAAGGAAGACGGTTGTTTTGGCTTGCCTAGAGTTTTGCAGTGAAGACTTCAAGCAGCTCCCGTAGCTCACGAGAGTGTTGAGAGCGTTTTCCCTTCCTTCTTGAGACATGCCAGATCGCGTAAGGAGGTCAAAGGCATCTATGACCTCGCTAGTTGTCGGCACACGGTCTACGTTTGCGTAAGTGTTGTCATCTTCTAACACTAACACTTAGTCTCTGTTGGAAACAAGCTTCACAAGGTCCTCGTCATCCAAATTTTGTGTTGTGTCCATGTCTGCGCGGGCATCGGGGCTTGCGCATTCGGCGAAGTACACGTCTGCCGGGTGGCTGTGGTGGTGTTACTCATTTTCCCACCTGTTTTCTTTGGGGCAGCTGCGTAAAATCGGGAGCGATGGTTGATTGTCCTTTGGGAGCTTTAAGTGGTAAAAGCATTATACCAAACGGAAAACATTTTGGTAACTTGAAGTTCTTCATAATATCTAAAAATTGGTAGAACTACGTTTCGTAAAATCGTGGTTTAACTGTACGTACCTTTCATAATCTTCTTCTTCCCTGTGTAGTATAGTCAGGCGTTTGAATAGGCTTTTATCTTAACTGGCCGAAAAAGTGCTTTTCTGTGCGAGCAGTTACATTTACTGAAGTGTTAAATTGGCAGGAAAAGTACCACTAAGCTGCGCTTAATATAAGACCAGTATTAACAAAGTTCGTAGGAAAGAAAGCTGCGTATCTACGATGCCTACCAATAGGGATAGACAAACCTATCATTTTCAAAGACGGCAGGCGAAGAGCTCTTACGAACAAAACGTTTTACGATTGGAGCTCTGGGTATACAGCGTCACATTGCAATTGAATTGAATTCTGGGGTTTCACGTGCCAAAACTACGATTTGATTATGAGGCAGGCCGTAGTGGGGGGCTTCGGATTAATTTTGACCACCAGGGGATCTTTAACGTGTCCCCAATGAACGGGACATGGGCGTTCATGCATTTCGCCACCATCGAAATGCGGCAGCCGCTGCCGGGATTTGACCACGTGACCTCGTGCTTATCAGCGCAACACCACAGCCGCTAAGTCACCACGGCGGATGTCACAGTGCAAGTTGCCCCACTAATTTCTGTACGCTAATCCTTACGCGTACTTTTCCTGTTGCGTAACCTGTTCAATAAATTCATAAATGACAGAAGAGATAAACAATCGCTTCACCAAACACATCTACCGCAGTCAGAAAGGACGTAATCTCATTCTAGCATCACATAAACATTCCTTAGCTACGAAATGAGAGGTATTTATAGGAAAATAGCGGCACGAATGGCGAAATGGTGCACATGTTTTATCTCGAGCTCTGGAAGTGGGTTTCATTATCATTTGACTCTCTTAGAGCCACACGAAAAAAAAATGAGTTGCGTATAATGCGAATCGATACTCGTAACTCTTCATCTGCCTCATGTCATTAAAATGGCATCAAGGAAACTCATGTCGAGCTTGCTTCATGCATTGTATTCTTTCCAACTTCATTTTCTCTACGGCAGTTGGCCACACGCGCTCTCGTTTACGACAGCTGTTGTCGATTTGCTAATGAGGAAATAAATAAAGACGCTGTTTGCTACTAGTTTCATTTTGTCTACGCTGTCCTACAAGGAATCGGAGTGTTCGTAAATCATGCATTTGACATAAAGTTGTGTCTTCAACAGATTTCTCAGGAACAGATGCCATCATGTGGCATTTCTTTTACAGGCATCGCTGTGTACTGAATATGCAACTGTCTTTCGCACAACAGGACGTGCTATCTGGTGCAGGAATTTCAGAAGCACTTTCCTCTCGGCAGGGAAGAGTTCGTGCATTGCTTGCCAAGGCGTACCCTTCGTTCAAACAGTTCTAACGAGGTCTAAATCCTCGGTGGCCTCCTAACACTAATTGAATTGAATATATATATATATATATATATATATATATGTGTGTGTGTGTGTGTGTGTGTGTGTGTGTGTGTGTGTGTGTGTGTGTGTGTGTGTGTGTGTGTGTGCGCGCGTCAACTGTAGTTCAGGGTGTCTTATATTTTTTAATTAAGACTGAAATGTAAAGAAAACAAACCATCGAGGCCTATACTACACCAAGAGCGTGTACCAGCTAACTTTAGCCAATGTGTTACGATATGCCGAACCACTCTAGAAGGACGCGACCAAGTGTATGTGGTAGGCAATTGTATGTATCAAGTCAGACAATTTTATATGTATTCCGCCTAATTGCATAGTTATTCAGAATTAACTAATCAGCTTCCAAAATATTAACTTTAGGGCAGAACAAGCAATGAGAACGTTGTAGGGCGTTTTAGGAAACATCTAATTCAGCAGCTTCTTAACTTCCTAATTCTTATGCAATCTATTTTTTTCTGTGTCTCAACGAAATTCTACCAAATATGAAAAAGAAATATAAAGAAGGCGCGTGCCACGATTGCAGCGCTCTCAAACGGGTCGTTTCTGAACGAACAGCGCGCATCTGGCCTGGCGAACTGGCTGGTTCGCTTATCGCTAACACAGAACGCTGCGAGGGAAGCTCATCGGGGGCGTAAATCGCATGGCCGACGCCTGCGTCGCCACCCTGTCACATTTTAAGAGGCAGCACGGCAGGGGGTGAAGTGGGCTGCTCGTTCATACGTTGCACGTTTGAAAGCGCTGCAATCGCAGCGTGCTATCGGACCTGTCGCGCACTTGTTTTTTTTTTTCATACTTTACGACTTTCATACTTTTCTTTACGATGTTGGACGCAGGATGCACAAAAATAAGCACGGTTATGTAACAAGTAATAATTTAGAATCGGCTCAATTAGGTGTCTCCTAGAACGATCTGCAACTTTCTCGCTGAATGTTTTTCCGTAAAGTTAATAAAGATAATACTTTCCATATTGAATAATTAATCTTGACTAATTATGTTGTTAAGCAGAATTGCTCAAGACAGAAACATAGATTTGGTTGCCTCTTCCTAAAGCGATTCGGCATATCTTAAAACGGCTACAGTTAGCCAAGACACTCGGTATGAACATGTAGCGTTCCTGATGCACTTTATGCAAAAACAGCACTGCACTGCACCATTATCCGGGTGTCTACCAAGGGCGCTACAACGTAAAGCTATTCCAAACTTTTCTATTCCAATTCTGCAATCAGCCCTCCGCGATTGGGCAAAACCTTTTGTGAACCACCCCCACTTCGCCTGACTGTCACACCTGCCGGAGAGCATGGGTTTATTTGCGTAAAATAAAATATTTGGCGTGGCCTTTGTTATGGTTGGCGTGTAACATCCCGAGCAAAAAGGATGCTCTACCACCATGCCTCATCGAAATGAAGGATGGATTCCTAATTTGTCATGGTTGTCTCGAGTGGGTGACCGGTCTGGCAGGGCACCGCATTGCTTAGAGGCCCCTTCGTGTGTGTACATGCCTAAGCGAAATGAAGAATGGACTCCTAATTCGCTATGGTTATCTCGAGTGGATGCCGGTCTGGCGGACGCTCGGCAGTGTTCACAGCCCCTTTGTGTGTGCGCGTGAAAACCCTTTCCGCGAACCAGACAGGACCCCCAGGCTGCCGCCAGCCGAGGCACGCTCGTGAAGACGTCAACTGGGACAATGGATCAGCCACCTATCCACAACCAGACGCCCTTTCCACGAACTGTCAAGCTCTGCAGGAGAACTTCCGCGAACCAACGTCGCCTACAAGAAAGGATAAGCGCTTACCATCACGGACCTGCTGGTTGCCAACTGCGGAGGCGGGCTCGTGAAACGCCGCCGGGTGAGTGGGTGCCGCCGCCAAGCACCGTGGAACTCAGTAGATATCCCGTGACGTTGACGTGAGCAAGATCCCGCCTACGACTTTAGTGGGCCTATTTAAAGGGCCCCGCAATGTACTTTTTCACTTCATTCTCTTCTTCTCATCTTTTCCCAACCATTGAATAAATCGTGCAAGTTTCGCACTAGAAATCGTCTCGTCCTTGCCAGGTCGCCATGGTCTACTGGACGCTTGCAGCCCCCCGACAACGCCACGCTACCCAATAGTAACGCCGGTCGAGCTTCGAAAAACAGGCATCGTAACAACTGGTCGGCAGCGGTGAGGTAGGCTACACTGGTGAACGCAACACCGTGTAACGTTTTCAAGCACTTGCGGCACGTTTACGACCTCGCTCTGCCAACTCTTTTTTTGTTGAGAATTCATTGAGAGTCATTATCAACCTTCCGTTGCATGCCGCCGTGATTTTCGACCAGCCACCACAAGCCAACTAACGGAAAGCGGACCAATCGCAGACGCCGGCACCATCCTCTTCATTCGGTTGTCAATTTATGTGCACTGGCTCGGCCTCATTGAATGCCTCTTCACTGGAGCGTGCTCGTCGCCGCTCGTCAGCCAATTAGATAAGCCGCTGACTGCAGGCAATGTTATTTGTTTTTAAAGCAAACCAAAGTGATAAACGAGGACACCCTTTGATTGGTTTGTTCAGACAACCCTGCGGGTCACCGCCCGATGCTTGCATCGGTGGTTACGCAAATTTGACGTCAGGAGATTGGAATAAAGACATCTTGGAATAGTTTTACGTTATAGGGCCTCACGTTGACGTTTTCAAATTCCAGGAGTTTTCCATGTTTTCCCTGAGCGTCTTTGCAAAATTCCCTCAGTAACACAGAACTTTGTTTTATGTCAACACGGGTTGACACCATGTCGCCGAATGCTGTCACTTACTAGTAAGCGTGTTAAAAAATAGAAAAGAAACAACTTAATCCAATTTTAACAGTAAGGAGTAGTGTTTATCATATTAAAAATAGAAAACTGAGGGGAGGGGGTTAGTAAAATGCACAGCGAATATCTTCGAAAACATAATGGTAAAGCCTATTGCAAATCGAGTCGAACATTTTCAAATACGAATAAAAAGGTGCATACAGAAGCCCGTATTTTTGAAAATTAGCTATTTCTATCAAGTGATAGCAAGCCCATCGGTATTAGGCCCGAACTTAGTCACAACTGGGATTCTCTCAGCAGCTTGAAAGTCAACCTCAACTGTGACGTACTCTCAACACGCGCACAATGTCTCAGTGTTGCGTTTCACTGCTTTAAAGAGATTATTTTGGTTTGGGTCGGGGTCACCTGCATCTGGGCGTCAGCCAACACTTTGCTTTTTGAACTCAAGCTCCTTCAAAAAAGAGGCAGCACAGTTCCACTCCGGATTATTCCTAGACTTGATGGTCCTTTCTGTTCTCATCCTCGTTCCGCAGCGCGTTCGCCCCCCGGACCAATTGAAGCATCCTCTTGGTCCGTTGTACAATCAACGTCCGATTTTTCGGACCCCTTAGAGGCCACCGAAACGTCCGAATAATCGGGCAGTCCGATAAAATGGATGCATGTCTATTGCTGCCCTCAAGGGCTCAAATCGCCACAGGCACGTACGAAAAATCTCTGCATTTCTGCCAGTACACTTATTAGGCATATCGTTGTTCGTGCTGTGACCGGAGACGGCGGTGAACGCATGCATAAATAGGGAATGCGTACTGTGTGCCGTGACAATTGCCCCTTCCCACGCTTGTTAAGCTTCACCACAATACTGCGCGGTGAAACAATAATGTTTCACCGCGCAATATTTGTGTGATAAGGCAAAGCAGCCAATCGGTAACCGGCATTATCCAACGCGCCGTGCTTTATAAGCTTCGAAGCCAATCGCGATGATTACAGAGGTGGAGTCGGTGCCATTGCTCGCAGCGGCGAATTCCTTCAATTAAAAACAGAGCATGGAACGGAAAGCGAACGTCGAAGCAACTAGGCCTCGTGTTGCCGCGGTGGTGGTTACGGCTGCCAACGGATCAACGTGCGAGAGCGCCGGTTCGCGGCGGCGAGATAATCAAAACGGTGGTGTTGGCTTTGGTTAATGCCGTTTCGGACGTTCGGTCACGGCAAAAAGTCTGGAAAGTCGGACGGCGAAGGGTTCTTGCGTCCTAAATTTCAGACGTTCTTATACATTGACTCTATGGGGTACGCGGTGGTGCCGCGAAGCCATCCGCATTCGCGGGCATGTCCCAAAAATCGAGCGTTCGGAAAATCGGTCATTGTCTGTATACTGGCAACTCCTCCAGCCGACGACACAGCGTCAAAAACAATCCGTTACGATTCCTTTTCTTTTTTTACTCGAGCCAGCATTAGGGCGAGTTTCGTTCCCTTCCAATAAGATGAAAGCTGATTTTCCCCTTATGGAAGGACGAATTCCCTGTGTTTTCCTTGAATATTTCACAATTCGAAATCCCCGAGGATTCCCGGTTTTCCCGGCTGGTAGACACCCTGCCTATGCAGAGCTTAAACGTAAACAAATTTGATGTAAGGCACCAAAAAGGTAAGATAATTACAGCGTAGTAGCAAAAAACGTAGGAGGCATGGCGAAGGCATCAGTGATTTCTACAGCCATCTCAGCCCAGAAACGTGATCCTAGTCATTACCATAGGTTGGCAAAGTCAGTTATAAGTCGACTCACTCAGATTCAGACTCACTATGGTGAATCTGAGTCCAAGTGAGCCCGACTGAGTGAGCCCTGCATTGGTCTATTTGCTTGTCGCAAATAGACCAATGATGCAGTGCCGCCCCGTTACCGATCCACTTAAGTGATTGATGCAACTATAGTCAGTCTTAGTCCGAGTGAGCCCACCTCAGCAAAAGTGTGGTGAGCTTGAGTCCGAGTGAGCCCAGCTGAGTAGAATTTTGTTGAGTCTGAGATCGAGTTAACCTGGTTGAGTATAATTTAGGTGAGTCTGAGTCCGACTGAACCCTAAGCAAAGAAAAAATTTGTGAATGAGCCTGCGTAAGTTTCCTTCCTTTTGCCGACCTATGTGGTCACCATAGTTATATTCGCAGCAGCACAGAATGTATACAGGTCTGTGGAAGGCACGCACTTCCTTCATAACCCTTTGCGACACGCATTAGGATATAGTCATCAGAAAATTTTGAAACTGCCTGTGTGCACTCTTGATGAACAATATTTCAGTAAAAAACCATAAACAAGCCGGTACCTTAGGTACTTAATAAATTAGGTCGCGTCCTCATATGTACACACTGTGACTCAATACAACTAAGTCAGCAAAAGTCAACCGAAGGCTTTATTGCATGAAAATATTGCAGGTAGAGCGATAAAAAATTCCTCTTTGGTCATCAGCTGATCAGCCTTCTTGCTTACTTGGTGTGATATTCATAAAAACAGTCATTAGTGGCGGACAGGCACAAGAACACTTCGCACTTCCTGCACCGAACTCGTGATTTGGAATTGCATCCAGGCTTCCGGCAACGCTGTGGGAATCGTGCATCCACGTGCTGAGGCCAGTGCGCTTTACCATCCAAACGAACAGTGTTTGTAAGGAGGGGTCCACTATTATGAGGTGCTTTTGATACCCTCTGTAAGCTTTCCGCACTTGGTCGCCCTCGCTTCTTCTCCAAAGGTTTCTCGGAAACAAGCAGGCTCATGGCAGTATCGGTTTGAAACTGTAGCATGTCCATCGTGTTCTTTCGGACAAGGCCTTCAGCAGAAGCATCTCTTAAATACTGCAACCATGAGTTTGCAAGCGCAAATGAGGTGAGGTGTGAAATTACCCTTACAGGCCATTTTTTTGTCTTTGCTATGATGTGATAGAGCGACATGATAAAATCCAACTTATCAACCCCACCCATGTGGCGATTATACTCTAGTATAGCCTGTGGGCATTCTACCTCGATGCGCTCCTTTTTCGAGGAGCTCCACCTGCTCACAGCCCTAGCTTCACCAGTGGAAACCTGTGTTGAGGCCACCGTGACCAGATTGTTGTCCTTCCATCGCACAAGGGCAACGTCTCCTTCCTCTGTCACCTTGACATCGGTGCTCCCACGCTCCTCCTTTCGCATTTCTTTTTCGCCCTTCAGCTTACAACCCAGCAGCCTGTTGCACCTGATCGTACCCGTGGCAAGGATTCCAATACCTTTTAGCTCCCTCAGAAGCAGCACGGACGTGAAGTAATTGTCAAAGAACAATTTCAGGTTGCGGTGCTGTGGGAATGACTCCACAAGTCTCATTACCACACAGCCCCCTAGACCAAGGTAGGAGAACTCCCGGTCTACTCCTGTGCCTTTGCCCTGATAGAGTTCAAAATCATGCGCCAGACCATCGGTGCTGCATCGCACAAAGATCTTCACACCAACAGGGTTTGGCTTACTTTTCACCACCTGTTTTGCTGGGACCCTTCCTGTAAATGCCACCATCTGCTCATCAATGCAGTTATGTTCAAGCTCTTCAAGCTGAAGGCACCGGGACCTAATGACATCGAGGAGCGGCCTCACCTTCCAGAACTTGTCCACACTGGATGCATCCCTTGGCTCATTCTGGTCAGTTATGTGCAATGCGCTTCGCAATTTAAAAAATCTGTTTACCGCCATTGCATCTGCAATTGCAGAAATTCGGGTACCGCTTTGCCAATACATGCGGACACGTGGGAATTTCAGGACACCCATGTAAATGAGAATTCCAAAAAACACTTTCATCTCTTGCACGGAGCACGAAAGTTCGTTTCCTGTGTTCTGCAAGGCATAAATATTTGTGTACTTCGTGAAGTCCTCGAACACTTCATCGGTGAAATACTTCATGAAATACTTTAGCGGTTCTTCTGGCGTTGATCCGCCAAGCGGGTGGTAGGTGCAGCGCGTGTCCACTGGATCGAAAGGTTTGGAGAGCCACTTGACATGCTTCACTTTTTTCGCAGGCATCTCATCACTGTCACTGAGATCACCCTCGTCGTCTGCAGGATGCATTTTAGGGTCATGCTCCTCATTCGATGCAGTTACCTGCAAACGTAAAGGCAAAATGATGCAACTGCTAACAAGAAATTTCGCTATTTGCCACTTACCGCTTGAGCTGCCTGTACATCGGCGACTTCATCGTCAGAAAGATCGGCGTCTGACACATCTCCATTCATGATGGCGTCAAAAAGCTGGTCTACTGACGAGTTCGGAGTCTTGCGTCTTGTTCTCGCATGAGTCTGGATGCCTATAAAAGGAAAAAAAGGCTCAGTAAAGCAGAAAAGCGACATTCGCCGCAGTTACAGCAGGATGAACCGGCGGCCGCCTAAACGGTGCATTTGTGACACGTTGTGTACAAATAGACACGCCATCGTAAACATGACCACCGTTTCCTAACCAGTAGTACAATAAAAAATAATTCCGTATTATTCTTATCTATAGCACTTAGTTATCAGGTCCACAGCTTTAGTTCCAGCTTAATCAACGTTTTAAATAGGCAGAAAAGATAAAGCCAAGAGCACCTACTTGACGCGCCGTAGAACGTCGAGGCGTCCATCTTGTTTTCTTGTTTTGGTAATGCATTTGGCGCGGCAATCACGAGATGGCAGCACCGTCCGGTAGAGCGGTAAATTCGAATGCGGCTCCAATGGCCCAAGTGTTGATGACGACGATAGAAGCTCGCAAAAAAGCTCGTGAAAATCGCGTGTACAATTGTACACGCCGTGTCGCAAAGGGATAATTGTCATCAAACGTCGTGTTTAGTTTCTCGTCCGTTTTCTTCTCTCAGAATAGGCTACAAAGCTTTTGTTCGTGTTTCGTTTTAAATGTTAAGAAAAACGGGAAGGTAGGCCATTTTTTAGATTCGGTTATCCCACAATAACAAATGCTTTAGTTAGTCAAGAACAAGGATGCGAAATAAAAAGCAAGAAGAAAATATCCCCGCGCACTGCACCACACGAACGCAAGTAAGAAACGAGTGTCAAAAAAGGTACCAAAACCTAAAGGAACTGTCCAGTAACTCAGGAAGCCACCCATCACGCAGGAGGTAGATGGGGTGTCCACACAAGCACATTCGCGCATATCGCAATATAGCATCTGCATTCACACATAAACCTGACCGCAGAAATGACAACACCGCGGCGACATGAAGACAATCAAGAAAGATAAGACAAAGAACTGTGCAGACCAGCGAATCGGGTAACGTAACTCATAGGCAGTCCATGAGATTATTTGTCGACTAAGAAATGTCCGACAATTACGATACTCTCTAATGTGAAAATGGAGCGCAGCTGTATACGTGTTTTCATTTCGCGTTATATTGAGGCAAAGAACTTGAGACCGAGATCACCGCACTGATTGTGCCGTCAGCGCCTTCGCAAAGGGAGAGGCAGTATGGGAACGCTAGCATAATCAGCGCCATCGGAGACGACGACGAACGGGCGAGCAGTGGTACGAGCGCGTTCGCGCATTTACGCCGAGATACGGCAACGCTCAACCCAGGCACGGACGCCTAAGAGCTGCGCTCTAAAGTCGCGAAGGGCGCTGATTGTATGCCTGTGCTTATCAGGACATCACCGCGCGGTATAAACACTTTGCTCTCTATGCCAGAGTATGAAGATGAAAACGCTAGCCCTCCAAATTTCACTGGTGGCATTATTGTCAATGTCACAGCGCATAAAACACTGTGCGCGCAAGAGCTCGGACCGTTCCACACTAGGCGCACTCGACATAACGACCTTGTGGAGCCGCATAAAATATGATGCACTGCTCAGAAGAAGGTCAGGAGGGTTGAAAATAACCCACAGAAAAAAACCGAACGAAGCCTTGGGTGATCACGCTGCCACAGTACTATGAACAGCCAATCTCTCTTGCGAGTATAGGGCATGTTTTGAGGTCACAACAGCGGCGGCCGTGGGAGCTGCCAACACGACCACGCGTCGTAAAGGGACGAAGCTGCACGGCCGTTCTGCACTCGCGTGACATTTCTGTGCGCCTTGACCTAGTTTCCTCCGTCTAGGGTTGAAACTAATCTCAACTCAAACCTATGACAGTTAAACAACCGGGTCGAGTGCATGCAACCATCCTCTCGTCTGTGTGATCAAATAGGCACTTATTGACTCTTCGATGCTTAAAGTAGGCAGCCTGTCGCGTTCTCCAGTGTAGCGTATCCCACCGCTGCCGGTTGTTGCGACGCCTGTTTATCGCAGCTCGACCGGCGTTACTATTGGGTAGCGTGGCGTTGTCGGCGGGCTGCAGGCGTCCGGTAGACAATGGCGACCAGGCAAGGACGAGACGATTTCTAGTGCCAAACTTGCACGGTTAATTCAATGGTTGGTGAAAGATGAGAAGAAGAGAATGGAGTGAAAAAGTACATTGCGGGGCCCTTTAAATAGGGCCAGTAAAGTCGTAGGCGGGATCTTGCTTACGTCAACGTCACGTGATATGCACTGATATGCACCCACTCATCCGGTGACCTCTCACGAGCCCGCCTCCGCAGGGCAACTCACGAAGTCTTAATCAGGGATAGTCTTGATCGGGGATAGGCGGCGGATCCCTCTTCTTTCGCGCGTCGTTGGGTCGCGGAAAGGGCGTCTGGATGTGGATAGGCGGCTGATCCATTGCCCCAGCTGACGTTGGAAGACCTCGTAGTGACTTGATCCTTTGTTCTAGGCTACTTTGTTTCCCGGAAGTTCTCCTGTAGAGCTTGACAGTTCGAGGAAAGGGTCCCTATAAAGTCGCACACACACGAAGGGGCCTGTGAGCACTGCGGCGCCCTGCCAGACCGGTCATCCACTCGAGACAACCATGACAAATTGGGATTTTACCCTTCGTTTCGATGAGGCATGGTGGTCGAGCATCCTTTTTGCACGGGGTGCTACACGCCAACCGTAACAAGCCTCTCGCGTTTTCCAGCTGATTCAGAAGACAGCTTGGTTGAATGGGTTTCCCCAGTAGACAGTCTGCCTCAAAGCGCATCTTTCTTTAACGTGTACTGCTACACCGGCGCGAAGTAATCGAATCAGACCGTTACATTCACAGGTCGTGAACTAGTAGGATTAGTAACGGCTGTTTCCGCCGTATTCATGAACCGTCCGAGTACATTTCCGCTTTCTCAGGCAGAAATATATTTGCCTCATATATTCTTCCGCCAAACAGTGCCTTCACAGAGTGGAGTCCACTTTTAGCACGTTTGACATGAACTATGTCGTGCTCAATTTTGGGGTCAGTGTTGCATGCGCAAAGGAACCGCTAGGTTAAAATTGACAATGACCACGTAACGCTGAAATATTTCCGCCAAACCTAACAAGCACGTTGTTAAAGCTGTCGTTATTACTAATTCCGGAGTTTCAATATCTGCATTTTCTCTCGTTCCGCGTTTATTTTACTGCAGCGAAGCCTTATCATGGGAAGTTAAGCCGGCGCGCTAATATATTCGACGCTCTAGAGTCTGTAGAGGAAGATCATCACCTTATGCACTCCGCGTGGAGGTGCCTCTTCATACGCTGAGAAAAAGTATCTGGCTTGTTTTGAAGTTAGGTGTGTTTTCATGTTAAAGAGGCACAAATCAAAATTAGTTTTGAGCAAAGACTCGGGAACACTGGTGATACGAAATTAACTTCCAGAGTGGACACATATCTGTGCCACAAACGCACATGCACAGAATGAATGATGAGGTTATCAAAACTGGCAACCAAGAGCAGGAAAATTAATTATACAGGTAGACAACTCACAGTCACAAAATAGAATGCGAGAGAAGCAGAGAGGGTAAATTTGATATACCAAAAATATACATGGAGTTTTACAAAAACGGCAAGCGATAAATCAAGAAAGATCATTTGTACGATAGCCCAAAGGGTCAGTACCTTGCTATTTGATGCCCGAGATGCCTGCCTGAGAAAAAAAAAATCATACAGTAGCAAACACTGGCAACAGAATGAGGAATGTGTTTGTTGCAGGATAAAAACATATCTAAGTCGACTCAGCTCATTGTAATGGAGTGCCGGGACATTCACCCGACCAGAAACATAGAGGGATCATCCACCTTCAAGAAGCGCCTGGGTTCAAAGTGGATTGGAGCGTTAACTGGTCAGCGGTCGAGATAAGCAAGAAAGGCTTAGAGTAATTGCAAATATATATATATATATATATATATATATATATATATATATATAAAGAAGCGCGAGGAAGAGATGGAAGCGGGACGCCTCGCAGTCATAAGTTACTTTACATGACAAAGCAGATAAGCCGAGTGCTAGATTATGATATAGTAGCACATAAGTAGCTTACAAAGTATCCGCGACTACTTGCACTCATACCGTGATTTTACGCGCAAGCGTAGATGCCCTGTCTGTCAAATCAGCGATATTATGTTTGTCGTGGCGAGGGACGCGAGCGCCTGAGGGCGCCTGGAGGTGGAAAAGAGAATTGCCGCGTTCGCACCTTCTCCGTTTGAATTCGACGCCGCGGTGCTCGCTGTGCATGTTCACGACGTCCATACGGTGGCGACTAAACCGCGTTCGCGAAGTGAAACGTCAGTGTAACTCCTTAACAATGCTATTAAATACCCTCATCATGAAAATGTCGCAGCGTCCTTTTAGAGGCAAATGAAAACGTCGAGTCCCTGCCCGATCGAGGCCTTGGACTTTATAAAGAGTGTGCAGAAAATATGAACGAGTCTGCGGTAGCGAGTAGTAAAGGACGGCTACAGTATACCGGCGATGTAAAAGCTGACAGCCCGCAAAACGAAGAGAAATTACTTTCATTGGCGATCTTTTAAGATTTGATTATTTGTTACCACAAGCGGCTTATCTCAAGCACCAATATTACAGGCAGCATAAAGTCAAAAACAAAGAGCTTGATCGCACCAGCCGTCAGTCCGTTTCAAAGTAAAATATCGTTTATTATGCTGATTTATTATTCACTACGAGCTAAATGAAAAGCATGTTGACAAATTGGGTGCCTTTTTTCTATTTCCGTCAAACGAGTAATCACTCTTATTTGATTTGTGTTTCAGTAACGAGTCTCGTTCACTGGTCATGACAAATAGGTGCACTACACATGCAGTATATAAAAAAAAACTTGAAGGAAAATTGTGTCACTAGTTTTTTTGCCCCGCAAAAGAGTTGCGCAGGTCCGACGCATCGTGAAAATGTATGTTAAAGCAAAGAATCACCCGCACAACGCATGTGATGAAATGTTTCAACGTTTCGGTTTTTGTACACTTAATTTCCGCTCTTGGAACTAGTTTAGGGGAGATTAGAATCAGACTAACGTATGGCCCTGTAAGCACCCGATTTTGTAATCCACGATCGTGATGCGTACCTCCCTCATGGATGCAGCGGAACACGTAACTCGAGTACAACCCACAACGCGTCAACGCAGTAATAATGCGGAAACACCTCCACACGCGCGTGCGCGCAGAACAAGAAGCATCATCTGCTGCGAACCGGTAATAACAAGGAAAGAACGCTTGACGTCACTCTTAAACGCCTGCTCCCAGAAGTCTTCACGGGCGGAGTGCTCGACTGAAGCCACCCGGATGCTGGACAAGGAAGAAACTCCGGGGAGCGAGCCTATAAATTGTACGCATTAAAAAAGAAATGTCACTGGTAAGAACGCTTGTTTCTTTTTTCTCTCTCCTCCGTCGTGTACCAGCCTGTTTTCTTTTCCTATGCGCTCTGTTCACATATTTTTTATCGTCACTTCTTGAAATAAACCGATGAGAGTAAGATGGAAAAATAGATTCTGAAACGATTCGAAGGCCTACTCTGGGCAGTCTTTCTTAGTGCGTACATTCCATTTGAGTCTGGGTACAACAAATTCAGCGCATGCCATACAAAGAGGAAGAAGAAGATTAAGCCGCAGTGAGTGCCACTGATATTGCGCACTGCAACGTCGTAGTCGCTATCCATGGCTGATTCACGTCAAATGCTTAACTTTCCCGAACACATTTGCCCAACCCACCTCCGTAGCGCTGATGCACCGTGGAAGACTGGGGCAGTGCCACTGCAGGACGTCCTTCCGTCAATCATCGGCGAGGACCCCTCGCCCCAGAGCCTCTGTCAAGCGTACAGCTACCACGCGTCTGCACTGTGCCTCCTGGTCTTCGCCATCGTCACAACTATTGCCCTTATTCGCGTGACGCAGTGGGCGGCCATGACTGCAAACCCTGACGACGACCTTTTAGCGCCGATAACGTTGGAACGGCGGCAGCAATTCGTGGGTCGCCGGGAGTTGTACGGACAAACGTCGTCAAAAGTAGCGAGGAGAACTACGGGCCATAGTAGCCAATCGGTTCGTGAAAACAGGCCGACTGCAACCACTGTGCCCAGAACAGCAACGACTGCACCTACAGCAACAACTGTAGCTGCCGCAGCAGGTACATCTGCGCAGCCATCCGCGTTCGCCGAGATACTCGAGCGCGAAAGAACGGTCACGTTGGCGAAGAACGCCGGGAGTCGCGGTAAAAGAAAAGTCTGGGTCGTCAAATCGACGCACGGTCCGATCATAGGGAAGATCATCGATGTCAGAGGTAAAGAGGTTGCCGCGTTCAGAGGCATTCCTTACGCCGACAGACTGAACAGAAAGCGCCGGTTCGAAAAGCCCCGCCCCGCGGTGCCGTGGAAGCGCGTACTAAGAGCTTACCGCGACGGACCGTCGTGCTATCAACCGGGACCCGCTCGAGACCATCCGGTGTTTCCTGCGGCGTCGCAGTCGGAGAACTGCCTCTACATGAACGTGTGGATTCCCCTGTGCGCGGATTCTCGATCGAACTGTTCGCGCCGGACAATTGTCGTTTACATACACGGAGGCAACTTGCGTCGCGGCAGTAACTCGATGCCCGTCCACGATGGCGCCGTACTCAGCGCGCTGGGACAAGTTATCGTGGCCGTTCCCAACTACAGGCTCGGTGTGTTCGGCTTCCTTAGCCACAAGGTCAACGGGACGCACGAGAACCCGGGCCTCCTGGACCAAGTCTTGGCGCTCGAGTGGGTTGCGAACAACAGCGAAGTCCTCGGCGGTCACCGCGAGGACATCGTCGTTTTCGGTCACGACTGGGGCGCCTACACCGCGAGCCTCTTTCTCGTATCTCCGGCGCTGCGGCAGCGCTTCCGCGTCACGAAGGCCATCCTCGGCAGCGGCTCGCTGCTGCTTCCACCGCGTTTCGCGCATAACGCCTCCCACTGGCGAGGTTTTCTGGCGAAGCTCGGTTGCAGCGAACGCTTCTTCGACGACACGCTTTCGTGTTTGCGGAGAGCTCAGCCCAAGCGGCTGCTGGCAGCCCAGTCTCGGTATCCAGGATCCGTGGGAGTAATTCACCCTCACGAGATGCTTCCTCGACAGCCAGGCCAGTTCCTGCGCCTGGCGCACAACTTCAGCCGCGTTCAACTGCTGCTCACGAGCACGTCGCTCGAAGGAGTCGGCGTGCTCGACGAAGTGACCGCCGGCGTCAGCGGCACAGCAGCCGCCCCCACGCTTTCGCCCGAGCATCTTCTTGCTGGGACTGGCCTGCACGTCGGCGGTGACGAATTCCGCGGGTTTCTCGAGCTCTGGCGGGACAGAATTCGCGAGTGTTACGAGCTACCGCGGGGCTCCACGGAGTACGGATCGGCGTTTGCCGTCAGTTTCCTGGGCGACGCGCTGTTCAACTGCCCCTCGTTGCTCTTTGCGCGCCGCCTGTGTCAGACGGGCGCGCAGGCCTTCCACGTCATCGTCGGCCAAAAGCCGCGCTTCTGGAACCCGACGTCCAGCTTCCAGACGAGGGCCTCCCACATGGACGACGTGTACTTCGTTTTTGGCGTGCCCGTCTCGCAGCGGCTCAGTTACGACAGTCGCGCGAGCGCTTACGAGGCCGGCGTCTTAGCGCGAGAGGCGGCCTACTCCAGACGAGTGATCCGCCTCGTTACCGACTTTGCCAAGAACGGAGCCGGCGCTCCGTTTGTGAGAGAACTCTCGCGACCGTATTGTGAGGGCGCGCGATCGACGGAAATGTTCCAAGGCATCCGGACCGTGTCGTCTTGGAGGGTCGAGCAGTGCGAAGTGCAGAATAAGTACCTCAGGTACAACTGATTGTGCAGAAAATCCTAATGCGTGAAAGTAACAGCACCACAACAGCTTGAAGCGAGCTCTTTACTTAAACAATTCTTTAATTTTCAAATGCTTTTCATATTCTTTCGCTGTCTCTCTCTCTATATATATTTTGGCGTCCTTGTTCCAATTCACAAGCACAATATCGGCAAGTCAGGAGTTTCGAAGTCTCCCCAAAGGAATGACTGTATGCCTGACATAGTAAAGTTGTTTATAGCACACGCCTTCAGTCATCTTCTCTATGTCCGCCCACGGGTCAGTGACTATAATCTGACACTCTATACAATAATTTGAAGCATGCTCTTCAAATAGATAATTCTTCAAACAAAAGAAAGGATTCATTGTCATTCACTTCTTTTGCATCTTAGTTTCAGCTAACGAAGCAAAATGTCAGCCAGTTTGGGCTGTGCACGCACTGCAGCACCGCTCGCAGCCTGCACGTGACATACGCACGTGACATAAGCCTCTCTATCGCAGACGTGCAGGTTTTTTCTACTGCCCGCTTGCCGGCCAGTGGCTACGCTTCCTTTATCCGTAGCTCGGGCGTACGTTCATGCATACCACTCCAAAATATACCTCTGTGCCGAAGTGTTTAGTCATGAAGTCTCATGTGGAAACAAATCATGCAGTCCTGTAAAAAAAAAAATATCGTTTGTGAAAACAATAAAAGTTCATAAAAACAATAAAAGCTCAAAAAACAATAAAAGGTCATAAAAAAACAATGAAAGTTCATTGTCTGTCTGTCTGTCTGTCTGTCTGTCTGTCTGTCTGTCTGTCTGTCTGTCTGTCTGTCTGTCTGTCTGTCTGTCTGTCTGTCTGTCTGTCTGTCTGTCTGTCTGTCTGTCTGTCTGTCTGTCTGTCTGTCTGTCTGTCTGTCTGTCTGTCTGTCTGTCTGTCTGTCTGTCTGTCTGTCTGTCTGTCTGTCTGTCTGTCTGTCTGTCTGTCTGTCTGTCTGTCTGTCTGTCTGTCTGTCTGTCTGTCTGTCTGTCTGTCTGTCTGTCTGTCTGTCTGTCTGTCTGTCTGTCTGTCTGTCTGTCTGTCTGTCTGTCTGTCTGTCTGTCTGTCTGTCTGTCTGTCTGTCTGTCTGTCTGTCTGTCTGTCTGTCTGTCTGTCTGTCTGTCTGTCTGTCTGTCTGTCTGTCTGTCTGTCTGTCTGTCTGTCTGTCTGTCTGTCTGTCTGTCTGTCTGTCTGTCTGTCTGTCTGTCTGTCTGTCTGTCTGTCTGTCTGTCTGTCTGTCTGTCTGTCTGTCTGTCTGTCTGTCTGTCTGTCTGTCTGTCTGTCTGTCTGTCTGTCTGTCTGTCTGTCTGTCTGTCTGTCTGTCTGTCTGTCTGTCTGTCTGTCTGTCTGTCTGTCTGTCTGTCTGTCTGTCTGTCTGTCTGTCTGTCTGTCTGTCTGTCTGTCTGTCTGTCTGTCTGTCTGTCTGTCTGTCTGTCTGTCTGTCTGTCTGTCTGTCTGTCTGTCTGTCTGTCTGTCTGTCTGTCTGTCTGTCTGTCTGTCTGTCTGTCTGTCTGTCTGTCTGTCTGTCTGTCTGTCTGTCTGTCTGTCTGTCTGTCTGTCTGTCTGTCTGTCTGTCTGTCTGTCTGTCTGTCTGTCTGTCTGTCTGTCTGTCTGTCTGTCTGTCTGTCTGTCTGTCTGTCTGTCTGTCTGTCTGTCTGTCTGTCTGTCTGTCTGTCTGTCTGTCTGTCTGTCTGTCTGTCTGTCTGTCTGTCTGTCTGTCTGTCTGTCTGTCTGTCTGTCTGTCTGTCTGTCTGTCTGTCTGTCTGTCTGTCTGTCTGTCTGTCTGTCTGTCTGTCGTTAAAGCGAACTGCCGGTCGTAGCGCATGCCATCCGCTATAGTGCCACTTGAATCACGCATGTGTAAACAAAGATACGTTTAATGTGTTGCACGTCAGCTGAGACACGGCGCGCGGTGTCCAGCGGCCTCGTCTTCTATAGGTTGCCATGGTCCGTGGGTCTAGGTGCCTACGAACGTGCAGTGTGTCGATCGGGCGTTTTAGCAGCACGGCACTTTCGTGCTGCTTCGCCATTGCAAAGGCGTCTACGGGCTACTACTTCAGAGTCAACATTCAAAGGCCGAGGCATCTTGGCTATATCAATTTAGTTCGCTAGCACTGGTAGTGCCAAAGTGGCAAAAAGTGTGTGTGAAATGTGGGAAGTCAATCAAGTGGTGGAGGTAGAGAGGGGATGCGAGAGCTTAGAAGGACACGCAGGTATGGTTAATTTTTGCAACTTCGCCATTAAGCTTGTGTCCAAGAGAGTCATGAACATTGACAGTGCCATCAACTCTAATTAGCACTGTAGATGCCTTCATTGCAGTACTGCGGCAGCATTAATTTATTCGTTGTAAACACGACGGAGTAGCTAAATGCTCAAAATAAAAATAATCAAGAAAAAACAAAGGATTTGTTTGCTTAGGTCAGCGTTTACAGTATTCTCGTCCACGAAAGAAATAAACGAGCACTGTGCGTCAGGCTAACAATCACAGCATTTACTCAAAACAGAAACCAAAATTAAGAAAAAGAAGCAACTGCTAAGTATCGTGCCACAACTATCATCAATTTTCTCGTAAATATGTAAGAGCTCGACAGGTTTCATTTCTGTTGCTTGTGTTGCTGCTGAATGCCTCAATTTTAAATGTGTAATCTTTTCCGTGCCTACCCAACGAGGAAAGCCATCCGTCTGTCCTCGTGTCACGTAAGACACATCGCTATAAAGAAGTTAATGTAGAAAACAAAATAAATTCAAAAGGAAGAACGTTCATGGTGGTCAGCTTCAAACCTACGACTGCACGCTCAGAAGTTGAGTGTCTTACCCACTGGGCTAAACACCTTTCTTTCTTTCTTTATTGCCTGTACTGAATTCACGTAGAAACAAATTGTACAATCGTACCAGCCCAGCAAGGACGACACTGACCGAAACACCAAGGCTTGCAAAAGGTGAATGTATCTGAAGCATGTGAACATGTTGCACCGGCGATACAAAACAAATGACAAAGGAGAAGAGTTTCTACGAAATCTTCGTTGAAAGATTTGGTGATGATGAAATAAAAGTCATCTCTTAGGCCACGTGTAGAGCCGACTTGGAGCATTGTAAACATAACGGAAATTCCGATTTTACAAAAATTTAATGTCAAACACGCCACATCTCCGATGCGTTTTGGTGGTCGCGGAATACGCCTTCCGTTGGGGTGCTCGCCGACCGAAATGCCAACGATCCCTGAGGGCTAATGCGCTTCACGTCGTACAACACAGACAGATAAGCAGTCAATTAATTGATAAGGATTATAAGGGTTTATGAGGGGTTATATCGGTATCATCACGGTTGATAATGGTTCGGCGCGTATAGATGAGGCGCAAAAGAGCGTTAACGGCTTATAATGGTCGGAGATATTCTGATAAGGTTAATAAAAACCGATAAAAGTTGTTAACCGTCGGATCATGTCCGGTCAGGTTGGTAAGGATTGGACTGATCGCGATAAGTTTGATACTGATGGGGCAGGGTTGTTGAGGCTCAGATCAAGTCTGATAAGATTGATAACAATCGATAAGTGTTGATAAGGGTCGGATCTCGCCCGATTTGGTTGATAACGACCGATAAGGGCGGATAAAGTTTTATACTGGTCTGATCAAATTTTATAACACTGACAAGGACACCGGGCGGTGTAGAGATGAGCAAGTGGCACAATGCTTACGCATCCTTAGACAGTTCCCAGAGGAGTTCCTGAGCGATTGTTTTAAGTCGGTTAAGCTTTGGCTCAGTGAATCAAAAGAAAAGGGGGGGGGCAATCTCGAGCTCAGACATTGCCCCATGCATTTTCTCTCTCCCTCTCTGACTCTCTCTGTCCTTTCTCGTCTCTTAGTCACCTCCATTCTCCTCTAACTGCGCAGATCGTTTCTGTACCGAGCCACTTAAGCACAAGAATATTTCTTTTTTCTTTTTTTCTGGGCCACCTGGTTCCGCGAACGGTGAAGAAAAATCTCTGCGGAGGCGTCGGCAGGGCAATCGCAATACGCGCGGGAAGCAAAGATTCTGGCCCCTCTTCCTAAGTGGCTCGGCTCTCGTGGCGCCAGGCCTGCACGAACGAACGCGCACGCGCGCACGCGAAGACACGCACACACATATGTGCTCTTATGCGTTCGGTTGGTTTCCATCCGCGAGCCAGCTATCCCGCGCAAACATGTAAGCTCGCTCGATAACATGAGCCTAATGTTTATCCAGGAAGCCCACCGCGGCGACAGCCGCTTTCGGTGCGCCATATCACGGCTTAATAGACCGCGCTGTTGAGTTTTTGCGAGTGTTCTGCAGGATTAATCATTTCTTTCTGTGTTGTTGTTTTTTTCCTTGCCATAGTGCGTCTTTCTCCTCTCTGTTCTGTTAGCCGTGTAATATAGCTATATATATATATATATCTTATATTGCTGCACAGCCTGACAATTTCCATTCCGGAGAGAAAACTAGACAAGGCGTCGTCTCTTTGGGTAAATGGTAACTTGGGCGTTAAGAAAGTAAATATTAAGGTATGAAGGAAAAATTGTTCAATGAAGAGCCTCCCGGGAGGGAAACGGGAGGGTGTTATTTGAGCCTCCGTTCGTTGATCTTCGACAGACCCAAAGAGGACCTAGAAAAAACATTTGGATTTGTAGGGCAGGCGCATCGCTGGGCATGACGCAACTACCGTGCACGTCTAAAAGAGAAGGGAAAGATAACACGTGACACATCTGCCCATTTGGATTACCATGTTTATTCGTGGCTTTGACGCTTGTGGAGGCGTTATCGTCGATGATCATCAGGGAGAGTGCGGGAATAGAGGTACATATATAGGTCATAGTGAGCCTCCGAGATTGGTGCAAGTCTGGTGCATATCTTTTAAATAGATTATTATGATTATTAGCGCGAGCCATCTCACACATAGACACAAACACAATAGCGTGCTATAATAAAATATTAGCGCTTTTGTGCGTTGTCTCGAGGCAAGATCGATACAGAAACGCGTCATGTCTAGTGCCCAACAAGCGTTCCAAGAAAGCTTAAAGTGCCTGCAAGCAAAGGCAACACTGGGTCACACGAAGCGATGCTCAACATCTTCGCTAGGAGATTGGCACGACACGAATTACGCACGCGATTTACCTCGTGATAACATAAGCTTTAACGTTCTTTTATCGCCGGTGGTATAAATACTGAAAGCACTGATAGGGTGACCGGTGCGGCATAACAATGCGGAGGAAATCTTAGAGGTCACTTGCTTTACAAGCAGAGTGACAAAGAGATTGCCGGATACCTGAAGGCGCAAAATTCACTCCTTGCGAATTCAGTTACAGTACCGCCTACGCCTAACATCTTAGCACGCGTTCAAGTCCCATCTGCGGCGAGCTTCTGGCCACCGTATTCATACGTATATCTGCAATGCATTGCAAACGCCAGTGCCAGAGATTATTGCGATGTGCGAATGCAAGCGTGCTTCTCCATATCGCCATATATGAAAGAAACTTCGTGCCAGTTTCTATAATTTACTGAAACGGGGAGCAAAGTTTACATCGTAGCCACTAAATATTTGTGCTATTCTAGGACGGCAAGAGAGAGGGTTACAACCCTCTGCACCGCCTGATTGTCCTCCTAAGTCCCTGACAAAAGTTAGCTTCGCCTTCATTCCGATTTTTCTCGCACAGCTTCGCTGATGAATTTGCCTGCGCTATCAATAGATGAAAAATCAGTTCGTTGTGAATATAAATATTCAACAAATCTCTTCCTGACAGAGAAATATCCACACGGGATCATTGCCACAGTTATCGATGGCGATATGGTGGAGAATATATGTTGGCCTCCTCGGCACGCTCCCCACTGGTTCGTGCCGGCCGCCGCTCTCGCTCACGCCTGCGGTTCCGAAGTTGGGCCTCGTGAGCAGCTTGTTCTTCGGCAGTACGCACTACACGCGGCCAGCACAAGCAACATACTAACTGTCTGTGCGGTTCTTTGCGCAGGCGCGAAAATGGCTAGTTAGCAACGACCTGGCACACCAAATTATCGACGCGCGCTACTACCATTAGCGCTCCCTCGGAGCAGCTGGCCAAGTCAGGAGCTGGGGTAGCCGTCAAAAACCGCATGACGTTTACGCTTCGCGACATCTCGAACGTTCTGCCGCACACCGTACGACTAAATCCGAAATGTCTTTCCAGAAAGTCCCCCTGAAATTTCGCATACGCGCCCCTGTGCTCGTCCGCATTACTGGCGTGGCACCTGCGTCCCTTCGCCGTATCCTCCGCTTCGCGGCACCCGTCTTCCGGGCGAGCCCGCCGCTTAGGGGCAGCGTCTCGGGCACGACCTTCGCTGCTACTCGCCGCCCGTTTCTTAGCTTTCCAGTTGCTACGTCAGGTGTCAGTCCATGCCTTACTGATTTGCTTTGCCTCCTCATGGAAGGCACGGGAGTTTTTAGACCCGGACACTGAAGATCTACGGGCGGGTAGACATATACAGCTCCGCTGTAAAAGCACAGTGTCTAATTGAATCCCGCTGAGCGGTCCTTCGAGTTACGAACTCCTCGTGGGCAAGCGAGCGCGTTGAGACGCTTGGCGCGTTTTCATTTGGCAGTACCCAGGCGCAGTTAAAACGCAGGGGAGAGCTCACGCGGGCAAGGAACGCGTGGGAAAAAAACACATTTTACCAAAGTTACTATGGATGGATGGAAGCAAAACTTTAATGAAGGTCCTGAGGTACGCGACTCAGTGCGCTGCGGGCCGTTCCCACGTTGGGACAGTCAGGCCATGCCCGACGGCCGCATCGTGGGCCCTCTGGACAGCCCATAGTTGCGCCCCGGCATCGGGGCTCTTGATAGCGGAGAGCCACTTGTCCTCATTGAATTGTTCTGTGCCTCGTAAAGAGCGGCAACGCCAGAGCATATGGTCTAGGCTAGCGATGTCATTGCAGTGCCTGCAAGAACTAGTGGCATAGGTGTCGGGATAAAGCTTGTGGTATCGCCGAAGTATTTTATTCCTTGATGCATTGTTTTCTTTTTTTTTTACCACAGCTGCACTGCAATAATCTGGAGCATCGACAACAACGCGTTTACGGGGAAGAGGTAACTAAAAGCAGCTGTGCCTCTCGATTCGGACCTACTTGGTCAGGAAGCACTACTTCCCCAAATGGGTTTCCGTACGGCATGCGTTCGCCCGCATCGTCCCATAAATATGCGGAAGGACTGCGCCCCAGCCAGCTGCGGCGTGCGGTGTGTGCCGAAGGTGCGTTTCGAGACTATTTGCTAACGTCGGTAGCGAGACGTCCTCACATTACTGTGGACGTCTCCTTCGTTCCCAGTTGAATGCATCCGGCCATAGGAGAGCCAATTTCGATGATGTGCGGCGCACGCGAACACCGATCTTTGGGTCACGTCGGCACAATGACCTTGATGCTAGGTTTTAATATGTATGACACGCACGTGCGTGCTTTGCAGACGTATTGACAAAGCACATAACGCGTATGCAGTACGCAACTTTTTATATGCTGCGTAGTGGCGCTCTAGTTTAGGTTACCAATATGATTAGGTGCAGCTGAAGGTGCAGCGGTGGCGTAGTGGTACAGCATCCGCCTCGCGTGCAAGAGGACCGTGGCTCGAATCCTGGTGCCGCGCAATTTTCCACCGGATTAAAAAAAAAATCCGCGTGTTGATAAAATTGCATAAACAGGCCTGGAGTGCAGCCTGATCCCGGTGACCAGAACCGCTAACGCACTCCTTCACCAGAGCAGGATTGGCCACCCTGGTGCAGTACTTGGCCACAACCTCCTATATGAATACAACAATCAAACCCGGCCCTCAGTCCTCAGCAGCTGCGAAGCAACTGACGACGGCGGCGGTTAGACCTGCGACGCAGCAGAGGGTGCTAAGAATACCTGGTTCCGGACAGGCCGCCATTGGAATCTGAACCTGGCAACGTTTAATGCTAGAACGTTATCCAGTGAGGCGAGTCTAGCAGTGCTATTGGAGGAATTAGAGGGCAGTAAATGGGATATAATAGGATTCAGTGAAGTTAAGAGGGCAAAAAAAGCATATACAGTGCTAAAGGACGGGCACGTCCTTTGCTACCGGGGCTTAGCGGAGAGACGAGAACTAGGAGTCGGATTCCTGATTAATAAGGATATATAGCTGGTAACATACAGGAATTCTATAGCATTAACGAGAGGGTGACAGGTCTTGTTGTGAAACTTAATAAGAGGTACAAATTGAAGGTCGTACAGGTCTACGCCCCTACATCCAGTCATGATGACCAGGAAGTCGAAAGCTTCTATGAAGACGTGGAATCGGCGATGGGTAGAGTGGAAACAAAATACACTATACTGATGGGCGACTTGAATGCCAAGGTAGGCAAGAAGCAGGTTGGAGACAAGTCAGTAGGGGAATATGGCATAGGCACTAGGAATAGCAGGGGAGAGTTATTAGTAGAGTTTGCAGAACAGAATAATATGCGGATAATGAATACCTTCTTCCGCAAGCGAGATAGCCGAAAGTGGACATGGAGGATCCCGAATGGCGAGACTAGAAATGAAATAGACTTTATACTCTGCGCTAACCCTGGCATCATACAAGATGTGGATGTGCTCGGCAAGGTTAGCTGCAGTGACCATAGGATGGTAAGATCTCGAATTAGCCTAGACATGAGGAGGGAACGGAAGAAACTGGTACATCAGAAGCCAATCAATGAGTTAGCGGTAAGAGGGAAACTAGAGGAATTCCGGATCAAGCTACAGAACAGGTATTCGGCTTTAACTCAGGAAGAGGACCTTAGCGTTGAAGCAATGAACGACAATCTTATGGGCATCATTAAGGAGTGTGAAATAAAAGTCGGTGGTAACCCCGTTAGACAGGATGCCAGTAAGCTATCACAAGAGACGAAAGATCTGATCAAGAAACGCCAATGTATGAAAGCCTCTAACCCTACAGCTAGAATATAACTGGCAGAACTTTCCAAGTTAATCAACAAGCGTGACAGCTGACATAAGGAAGTATAATATGGATAGAATTGAACATGCTCTCAGGAACGGAGGAAGCCTAAAAAAAGCAGTGAAGAAGAAACTAGGAATAGGCAAGAATCAGACGTATGCGTTAAGAGACAAAGCCGGCAATATCATTACTAATATGGATGAGATAGTTCAAGTGGCTGAGGAGTTCTATAGATATTTGTACAGTACCAGTGGCACACACGACGATAATGGAAAAGGGAATAGCCTAGAGGAATTTGAAATCCCACAAGTAACGCCGGAAGAAGTAAAGAAAGCATTGGGAGCTATGCAAAGGGGGAAGGCAGCTGGGGAGGATCAGGTAACAGCAGATTTGTTGAAGGATGGTGGGCAGATTGTTCTAGAAAAACTGGCCACCCTCTATACGCAATGCCTCATGACTTCGAGCGTACCAGAATCTTGGAAGAACGCTAACATAATCCTAATTCATAAGAAAGGGGACGCCAAAGACTCGAAAAATTATAGAACGATCAGCTTACTGTCCGTTGCCTACAAAGTATTTACTAAGGTAATCGCAAATAGAATCAGGAACACCTTAGTCTTCTGTCAACCAAAGGACCAGGCAGGATTCCGTAAAGGCTACTCAACAATAGACATATTCACACTATCAATCAGGTGATAAAGAAATGTGCGGAATATAATCAACCCTTATATATAGCTTTCATTGATTCCGAGAAAGCGTTTGATTCAGTCGAAACCTCAGCAGTCATGGAGGCATTGTGGAATCAGCGTGTAGACGAGCCGTATGTAAAAATACTGAAAGATATCTATAGCGGCTCCACGGCCACCGTAGTCCTCCATAAAGAAAGCAACAAAATCCCAATAAAGAAAGGCGTCAGGCAGGGAGATACCATCTCTCCAAAGCTATTCACAGAGTGTTTACAGGAGGTATTCAGAGACCTGGATTGGGAAGAATTGGGGATAAGAGTTAATGGAGAATACCTTAGTAACTTGCGATTCGCTGATTATATTTTTTTTATTCTAGATACCTTACAGGCCCGAAGAATGGGCATTGGGTAAGGGAAAACAATTTTACACAGTATAAAGAGAAAACAATTATAAAATATTATACAATTATACCATGCTTTGTTAATAATAATACAACGAAGAGACATGTTTACAAAAACTCTAAAATTGTAAGGTGAAAAGAAAAACAAGCATACAAGAAGCAACGCAGACAAGAAGTCTTTTTTTTTTAAGTAAGAAATCAATGTTTATGTCGTGACGGAATTTTTCTTTGTTAGCTTCAGCTACCAGGGTATCGGGAAGGTCGTTCCACAAGCGAATGACACGTGGAAGTGCAGATGAGTTAAAAGCGTCTGTTTCGCCTTGCTTCTCAGGGACCAGGGACTCAGGGGACCAATTGCAATGCATGCTCACTGAGCTGGAGAGGCAAAGCAGAAGAGTGGGTCTAAAAATTAATCTGCCCCTCGTTAGTGCAAGCTATAATCGATTTACGTTAAAATTGTCTGCATATTGCCATCGCGCTAGTGTGGGCTGACGAAGCTGGGGAACGCCACTGTCCTCTCTGTCCGCACCTTAAGAGAAGTTGTTGTTTCTATTTGGACAATGAGTGAGTGAGTGAGTGAGTGAGTGAGTGAGTGAGTGAGTGAGTGAGTGAGTGAGTGAGTGAGTGAGTGAGTGAGTGAGTGAGTGAGTGAGTGAGTGAGTGAGTGAGTGAGTGAGTGAGTGAGTGAGTGAGTGATAAACTCACTCGTGGAAAACGCAACTTCTATCTTCCATTCATGATGTAATTTCAGCCATACCTAAGGGATGGGAATTTGAATGCCTATTTCTCTATTTTGCCAAAGCGTTCGACAAAGTCTGCCGCCAATTGCTACTCTTTAAACTGGGCCCACTAAATATGAACCCTAAGATCTTAAAGTGGATTGAGTGTTTCCTGACTCATCGCATTGGATATGTGACGGCTGGTAATTGTTCTTCTGCCCCTGTGTTCTAAAACTGTGTGTTTTTCAGGGCTTTGTCCTGAGCATACTGCTGCTTCTAATTTATGTTAACAACCTACTAAACAGCCTTAACTCTTCCATAAAATTGTTGCGTCATCTTTCGCGAAATAACCAATATAAATTATTATTCTGTTCTTCAATCTGATCTTAATAATTTATCTGACTCGTGTAACAAATGCCTAATGACACTTAACGCAAGCATGTGTAAAGGCATGACTATTTCTCACCTCTCCGCCCCTTCAAGTTCTTTCTACTAATTTATCAACGGATCTAAATTGGAGCATGTCGCAACATGTAAATATTTCGGAGTTCAATAACCAGGAACCTATCGTGGTATTAACAGATAAAGCATATTTCCAACGATTCTAATCGCGCACTGAGATACCTTCGTAGAAACTTTAATCAAAACTCTGCACGTCCTAAACTATTGCTATGCCAAACAGCATTTCGGCCAAAGCTAAAATATGCTGCAGCAATATGTGATCTTCCCTAAAACTCGTTAATTGTTTGTTTTAGAAACCGTCCAAAACTGACCGGCACGATTTATTGCCACGGAATAAAAGCAAGCTTCGAGTCTCACTTTAATGAAATCTTCCCTCGGCTTTCCAGACCTGGCTATACGAAGAACAAAAATTCACTTTCCTTCCTTCTGAAAAGGTTTTCTTTCGCAACCAAATCCTCCTGCGTCATGAATTCATTTTATAACCATCGTATTAGTCATCGCGCGTGGACCACCCCTCGCAATGTGACCCTTCTTTTTCGTCGCACTAATCTTTTCTTATATTCATTATTGCCAAAAACCATCAAAGAGTGGAATCATCTCCCCCACCCCCCGCCCCTTTCTTGCTGCCACAGAAGATAGCAAGTCATTCAAGTCTGCCATCACGAAACCCTTTTCCAATTAGACCCCTCTGAAAAAAAAAAAAGCAGATGCCCGTAGCTACCTAACCGAATAATCCAATATGAAACGTATAGGATCCTGTATAAAAACATGTTTTCCCATTTGTAATATGATATTATTGGACATAGGAGTTATGTAGAACGCGGTGTTTTTTCAGTAGTAGCGGCGCTTGACTTTCCCATTCCTTACCATTACAGTGATCATGTAAACCTCGTCCTCTGTAACATCCTCTGGGCATTCACGGTATTATAATAAATAAATAAATAAATAAATAAATAAATAAATAAATAAATAAATAAATAAATAAATAAATATTATTTCTCTGGAATCCTTCTCCCTTGAGCACTGTCAAGCAGGTGCTTGCTGCAGCCTAAGAGCCACAAGACTTTATCAAGGGACTTAAGCTCAGCCGTTGAGAAATTTACACCTGTTTCAAGACGATATGTTCTGGAACGACAGAGAGCTGAGCTAGTTAGTAAGGATTCCACTTCTCGATATGTTCAGCTAAATTCTTAATGCATTGTTACTTTGCACGCACTTGATTATTTCCTACACGCATGCGTTATTTCCTAATTAGAACAAAATGCTTTTTTTAAATAAATAATTCTATCTGACTCTTGTTCAGTCGCCCGCAGTGGATATACCCCGCCATCAGCAGAGTCAAACCAAACCAAACCAAACCAATCCGGATTGTTAACAGTGAGCCTGAGTTTGTACCCAAGTTATGTTGACAGTATCACCTGACTTAGCGCTCTGTATCTTCTGCTGAAAGGCCTTCGAATTCAATGCCGCATTATTGAAGTCTTTACCCGGCGGCACTAAGGACAAGACAACGCATGGGAAGAAGAAGGGACGATAAGAATTAACGCGCTATTTGTCTATTGACGTTTGCATAAGGCTTATGCAGAATACATTACGAGGAATCAAAAATACTGCGTAGAACAGTCTGACGAAGCGGATTATAACCTTCATTCGACAGAAAACGCCTTCCTTTGTCCGAGTTTCATCCTGCCGCCCAACAACATAAATTTCAGACTCGCACATCGGTCACTTTCTAAAACATTTTATTTGTACTTTTTGGCGTACAAAATGTTTGTAGCTGAATAGAGAGAGCCTTTCATTCTCAAGGATTGTATGGCTTCGGTCGACGGCCTTCGCTCGTAATAAGTTTGCCATCCCGATTGGCTGCCGTCTGTGCCAATGAACCGCAACTAGCCCTCGAACTCGTTCATAAAAAATATGTGCCCAGGGTCCGAAGAACGATCCGTGAATCATCAAAGTACAAAGAAAGTGACTTCTAGCGGGAGAAAAAAAAAGAAACGGGCCGCCACGTGCCGTAGAGAACGTACATACAAAGCATTGTAGAGAGATTACGAGACCGGCCTCTGTTTTTCAGTTCCTGAGACTCGCCGCCCTCTGCCCACACTCCCTAACTCGGGCTGCTGCACCGAAAGTAGATGAATTAACGGAAAGAAAAACAAATAGAGGCGGCAAATACAATTCTAAACAGAGCCAGAATCGAAGACAAGGCTTTCGTAAAAACTCAATTTCGAACATTAAGGACGCCCGGTTCTGTTGGCGGTATACATGCGACGCCGTGGGAGGATAAAGAGGGAGGAGGAAAAGGAGGAAACCTGAGGCGAAACGCTGGGCGGTATAGCTGAAAGGAGCGTAATCACGAAAATTCCACGGCGTACCACTTCTCGGTGAAACAAGATATCCACCGAGCCAATTTCGCATATTCCGTCCGAGGCGCCTACCTTATTCAAATCAATTTTCCTTCCCAAAGATTGTTCGAAAATATACTAATGGTACGGAGGATGAATAATGTAAATGCGAAGGCTGTTCAAGTTAAGCGAGTTATTGAGCGTTACTGAGCTCGCTCACATATAAACAAGTTTGGTTCAAGTTTGTTCAGATGCCGATCATGTGTGAATCGAGATGACAGGAACAGATTAAAGTTAACGAGAATATAACACTTCGAAGAGAAACAAATAAGTGAATGCGACAACGGGATTGCGACCTTTTTCTTTCTTTAACGAAATGGAAACTCAAACCGAAAAATAAATGTATTTCATGCTCTGTATAAGTTCAAAAAAGAAAACAATCGTTCGATACATTGCGCGACCCCTGGTAGAAGCTCAAAACAACTTGTTGGATATCTCATACTGGCATGAACTTCAGTTGCCGTTATTGCATAACCACCAGATATTAACGTGGCGAACTGAGGATCAACAGGAGGCCTTTCCTACAGCGCAGGAATATTGCGAAGTTTCTTTTAACACAAGCCTTTAAACGAAACGAGAGCATTTGCCGGCAAAGATACAAATGCTAGAATCGAGCCGTTATATAAACCAAGTTCGAAAACAACCATGTACCGAGTTGTAGAAAAATAAATTTCGGGCCAGAAGAGATCATTTCGTTCAGACGAGGTTCACGTTTTGTTTACGCCGCTCGGTGCGCATCACATCTTCCCGTATTCCGTCCTAATACTTCCTGCACCGGATAAACTACGTAATCCCCAACAGTCCGCGATTAATTGGATCCACGAACAACTCGCAGCGCACTTCGCCCTCCATCCCAAAGGGCACAGCGCATTTCATGAATCTTAGTTCATGCGCTTTGTTGGAGAACATCGGACTGAATAAGAAACGCGAAATTGTCGAGCTCAGAAATAGAACGACGTTTTCAATATCCCTTATTATTTTCTTTTTCTGGGGTTTCACGAGCCAAAAGCACGATATCATTACGAGACACGCCGTAGTGGGGGACTCCGGAATTAATTTTGTCCACTTGGGATTCTTTAACGGGCACAGAATGCGCGGGAAAAGTACGTTTTTGCATTTCGCCCTTACAAAAATGACTTTAGAGTGTCTATAGAAAGTCTATAGACTTTCTATATACGACCTTACCTTTATATAGATTTGGCCTTTTGTTGATACAAAGTCTATAGACTGCCCATAGAGGAAAGTCGATAAGGTTTCTATTTCTTTTTGTCAACTCGCATTCTATGGACGGTCTATAGAAAAATATCAATTGGATGTTTGTTTCTTTTTGTCTATATCCCCTCTATAGACTACCTGTAGGCAAAAGTCAATACAGTCTCTATTTACTTTTGTCCATTCTTGGTCTTTAGAATGTCTATAGACGAGAGTCGATAAGGTGTTTATTATTTTTGTCTACTCCCGGTTTATAAATTGTCTATAGACAAAAGTTGATAAGGTGTACATTTCTTTTTGTCTATTCCCAGTCTACGTATTTCTTCGCGCGAACACACACACACACACACACACACACACACACACACACACACACACACACACACACACACACACACACACACACACACACACACACACACACACACACACACACACACACACACACACACACACACACACACACACACACACACAAGCGCGCGCGCGCGTTTGGCTGCTTGAGGCACATTGCGTGTATTCGCGGCCTTCTTTCACGCTCGGAAAAACTTTTATGGAGCACGTCTTGAGCAACAGAAAACTGTATGGGGAGTTTCTCATGTTGCTTTACAATTTTCTCATTGAGACTTCTATCTAATTATAGTAATCGAGAAGTTGATCAATGAAGACTAATTATCTAATCAGGGGGAATGCAAGAAATAATCTGAGTATCTCCAAGCGACGGCAAACAACATTACCGTGGTTCTCTCCAGCTATGTAGCACTTGCGTATATTAAAGTTTTTCGCAAATTAAGTGAAACACCCTGTATACTTCTTTGCAATTCGAATTATTCTCCACGGTTTCCTATATCACCGTCGATGAAGGCCATAGGGTTGGACGTCACCAAACGTCATGTTAACTTAAGCGAACAGCCTGTATAGCGATTTTGGTAAGGCATCAGATGAACTAGAAAACAGCCGACACTGTAAAAGTCTTATTGCTTCAGGTTTACATGTCGTCTATAGATTAACTATAGACAAAAGTCGTTAATCTTGACCCAACACGTGTACGCTGCAACTAAGCACAGGTACCGACGGATAATGCGGAGTTACGTTAGATATAAGCCACCGAAATAGTAGAGTGCTGAGATTGCTGTAGAGCCTATTTGTAGACTTTAGTATACACATAGCCTATACCTCCGCATTTGTTGACCACATGATATGACCTACGTAGTCGCTCTTGGCAATCCCAAGACAGTCTTCACAGTTGTCATAAAATGACTTTTCGGCAATAGAACAAAGAGAATAATGCGCTGATACAGTCGTGATAATAGATATATGAACACCAGCTTTAGCTACAAGCGGATTCCAAACAGGCATCAAGCTAACAGCACAGACACTCGTAGTGTTTGTAGCTGACAATGCAGACCTTGTGAGCGTGCGATGAACCGATGTCGCGCATGTGGTGTGCGCGTTGTGTGTCGTCCGATTCTCTGATACTTTTCAAGTTGTCCTCATATCTCGGCTTCATTACTAACATCGAATGGTTTTTCGCTGACTGATATCCAGCATTATAAACTCATCAAAGTTTCTCATTCACTTAAAATATGTGCCAAATCATCTGAGCTCACCCACTTCTTCGCAGGCGGTATGCCTGTGCGGCCACGCATATGCGCACGCCATTGCTGTACTGATTGCTTTGATCTATCGTCGGGACAGAAAATTTGCACTAACATATATGCGGGTGGAGAATCGCGTGGCACCGGGTTACTTTGAAGCGCTATAGCTCCTGTCCAGAGCCTCATACTTTCTCAAATCATGAACAGCAGGTTGCCACTATCCCTCAAGAGAAAAGTGTATAACAGCTGTGTCTTACCAGTACTCACGTATGGGGCATAAACCTGGAGGCTTACGAAAAGGGTTCCGCTGAAATTGAGGACGACGCAACGAGCTATGGAAAGAAGAATGATGGGTGTAACTTTAAGGGATAAGAAAAGAGCAGATTGATTGGGCACGGCCTAGTCAGGCAAATGTTTGCCTTTAGCCGTGTCCCCTAAGACAATCTGTTCATTGTCTTAAATAAATCAATAAAGAAAGAAAGAAAGAAACAAACAAACGCGGGTAAATGACATCTTAGTTGAAATCAAGAAAAAGAAATGGGCATGGGCCGGACATGTAATGAGAAGGGAAGATAACCGATGGTCATTAAGGGTTACGGACTGGATCCCAAGGGAAGGGAAGCGTAGCAGGGGGCGGCAGAAAGTTAGGTGGGCGGATGAGATTAAGAAGTTTGCACGGACAACATGGCCACAATTAGTACATGACCGGAGTAGTTGGAGAAGTATGGGAGAGGCCTTTGCCCTGCAGTGGGCGTAACCAGGCTGATGATGATGATGATGATGTGCGGGTATCCCATTTGGCGGTACGCTGGAAGATATGCTAGAAATGCACTGTATTACTCATCGTCGTTGGCGATAATACAAGCGCCTGACGGGCCTTGTGGCGGCTTTTACAAACAATGCATTCATCCAAGCGTGCGTTCTAGTTCTATACGATATCCCACAGCGTTTATAATACAACGTGCCAGCGAATTGCCTTCATCTATGAATAAAAAAGTGAAAAATGGAAAAGAAACGCAACCCGTTCCGCGCGCATGGCGTGCAGAGAGAGAGAGAGAGACAGAGAGAGAAAGAGACAAAAAAATTAAAAAGGAGCTAGGAATTCTCGGCGCATGCGCACACCCTCGTCGCCCAGAGCGCCTGCGCAATGGCAGCAACGGTGGTGCGCCATCTGTCCGCATCAATTTCAATTCTCAACGACTGCGCCAGGCACGTAAACGCTTGTACGAACGCTTCTTGCTCCAGTGTGCGGTGTATGTCTGTACCTTGGTGCCTGTGTACGCGTGTCTTCATTGCGTCATCACACGTCAACTACACTGAACGGTAAGTTTTAGCAAGGATGTTTTCCGTCCATAGCTCATGATTAGGTGAGCGCATTTCGTAGCGCGAACCGGGTGCATGTAGCGTATAGGCGTGTCGGTTTGTCGTTTACATGATAACGCGCTCTTGTTCTCACTTCTACCATATGGAATGTTTTACGGCGAGCGATTGCTCACGCTTATTGATTTTAGCGTCATAGTTGATGTGCGTAAAAAAGAAAATACACCATGTATTAGCTTGACACTGCGCGGCCACTAAGCGGATTGTGTGTTAAAGGGACACTAAAGCGAAACAATAAATCAGTTTAGACTAGTGAAGCATTGCTTGAGAACCCTGCAGGCAGTCATTTCAAAAGAACAGCTTGATTATTACACGAGAAAATCAAGGTCCAAGTATCAGTATTTGAATTTCGCGCTGAAACCCAAGCTCCGGTACGTCAGCGTGACGTCAGGGATTCCAAAGTATGTTTTCGCATTTGGGCCGCGTTGGCTGAATAAAGGTTCGCGAAACTTGCCATGTTTATTATTTGGTTCCTTTGGAACACAATGTAGTCAATCTGTACCGCTATATATAATTAGTAGGCCCTAGAAGATGCCATCAAAATCCAAGACGTCACAGCCTCCAGGTGCGGGAACTTAAGTAGGCGTCGCCACCCGTATTTCGTTCTTGCTCTTTTTCTAGCTTACCAAACGTCTTAGCGTTGCAAGAGTTGTGTTTTTGGTGTTGTAGAACGGTAATTTACTGATGCAGAAGAAATCGTCTTTCACTTTAGTGTCCCTTTAAGCAGCCAGTGTCGGTAGATATACGAGACGTTCATTTGAGGGATCGCCAGCCGTTTGTGCGTAGGCGCGAGGAAGAGCAGATGCGAGAGAGAAAATGTGGGGGCTTTTGCTCCTTAAATGTATGACTCCGCCTAGGCACTACGGAGGAAGTTTCTTAGCGCGTGTTGTATGCGTTTGTTCCCTAGGCATGCCGGCATTGCGGAGTGGGGTCGGGCTTGTTTACGCTCGGACGCTGGCTGCCGGCGCGGTAAAATAGGTGAAGCAGCGGACACTGAAGCCCGATTTGGCGACCGCTGTGTCGGAGAGACTGTCTCGCACCTGCGGCAGCCGTGCTAAGTCAGTCGAGGAGGATCATGGCTTTCTCGCGCCTGACGGCGATGTACCTTGTAAATAACATCACAAATCTTTCTGTGGGAGCACTAGCGACCGTAGTAGAGCCCGGGCGGCATATGCCGGCTCACCTAGGGAAAACGCCTACAACACGCGCTAAACAACCTTCTCTACAGTTACAATTACAATAATGTCTCATATATGAATTTGTCTCAAAAGCAACATACTGATGCTGCAGCACCAGTAGCAGTTGGGACTGTCTAATTGTTCATCATGCCATAAAATGAAACATTGCACAATAGTACCTAATTGTATTCACAAGCAGCCGTTAGTCATGGTTAAACCGCATTGTGTATTGACTTAAGTGGTTTGAGTATATATATTAAGCTGCGTAATGAACACACAAAGAATGCACAATTGTTATTCCTGCCTCACATTGTTGCATATGCTTATTTGCAGCATACACTTGCAGCATCTTGGGAACATATGACATGAAGGTCATGGAAGGCCTGGCGACCTAGCTTGCCAAGGGGAAGAAGTCTGTAAATCTGTAAATAGTCTCTTTCGACCATATCGTAGGACCGGCATTTTAAGAAAATTAATATATCGCGCAATAAAAAGAGTTAATTCAATATGGGTGCACTTGTTTTCTTTCTTGCACTGCATGATTCAGCACCAGTGGAATTCCTTGAATTTTTTTTTATGTTTATGCAACATATGAGAGTGCAGCTAGTTCAGGAGCATTATTAAGCTCTTGACATCAATGCATAAGTGCAGATTTTCTATATACAGTTCCCTGAATATGTTCCCATACGCATGCTGTATGAGGTACCTTTTTACAGACATTTCCAATAGACTGCTTATTGACAACCCCAGCAGGGAGAGTCTATATATAATCGAAACATAGTTGGCAAAATGTGGTTTATACAGCTGGTATATAGGGTGCCGATCCCGGTTATTTTAGCCAAGCTGGTCAATGAAAATAAAAGATTAAAAAAAGAACACGGTGCGAGATATGTTATAAAAAGACCTACAGGTCAGATCTCTGACGGCTGAACACCATAATCTTAAATTCGGACCTTGCTGCACCGTCTTTCTTTACATTATTCGTCATTGAACAGCTTCACTGAATTTATGTTAGCTGGGACACCCTCTATCGACACTAATCGACAAATAGTGTAAGGCTAAAGTCAACGGATTAGCTATAGACTGATCAGCAGTAAATGTCTACGTACAGTCTATGGGCTTATGGCCTTACACTTTTTGTAGACTAGTCCATAAAATGTCTGAGTCTATAGACATTCTATTGACTGTCTATAGATGAGTGAAAATCCGCTTTTGCAGATAAATGTGCGAGTCTACAAAATTAGCACTGTATAACACTATACATTTTTGTCTATAGACATTCTGCAGACATTCAACTACAAACGTGAATTTTCATTATTCTATAGACAGTCTATGGAGTTTCTATAGACTCAGGCATTTTATAGACTGGCCTACAAAAAGTGTAAGGCCATAACTCCATAGACTGTCTGTAGACTGGTCTATAGGAATAGTCTATAGATAGTCTATAGACATTCCATAGACTTCAGTCTACAAAAGTAGAAATGTATAAGCCTATACACTTTTGTCTATAGACATTCTGCAGACAATTGTCTACAAGCGTGAATTTTCATTATTCTATAGACAGTCTATAGACAGCCTATAGAACCAGACTTTCTATAGACTAGTCCATGAAAAGTGTATTGTCATAAGTCTATAGACTGTCATAAATTAGTCTAAAGAAATGTCTATAGACAGTCTATAGATTTCATAGACAAATCTCTATAGACTGTCTATAAACTTTCTATAAAAAATTTGTAAGGGTCATCCCCATCGAAATGCGGCGGCTGGGGCTGAGATTTTCATCCCGCACCCTCAGGCTTAGCAGCGCAATACCAAAGCCACTACATTACCACGAGGTGTTCAATACGCCTTATCCAATCAATTTTCTTCTGTATGTCTCTTTTTTTTTCAAGACTGTTTGAGCCTGTTTCTTATCAGCCACTAATAATAGCTCAAAGCATTGGCTTTGTGCAGATTGTTGTTATCAATCGTGTAAACGTCTACAAACCCCAAGAATAGAAGGAAACGCGGAGCTATCAGTTGTCTCCTAAAGGAGAAACCGCGCACACCTGTCGTCGTCCATGGTACAGCCGCTAATGAAGCTTTAAGAAATTGAGCTAAAAATCTGCATTTTGTAATGATGAGGCCACAAGCGTGGCTGTTCAGATTTTCTACAGGTTCAAAACGACTTATCCGTGAGACAAGAGTGAATGCATAATCAGATATACCAAGGGGTGGCTCATTGCAATGCATTTTCTATGTAATGTGCTCGAGCAAATTTCCCACCGCCAATTGCATGCGCAGAGGGAGGATAAATTAAATGACGAAAAAACTGATTTGCGACACTACTGCATTACTTCTCGTTTCGTTTGCTCTGTAAAACTTGAGAACTTATCATTATAACCTAACAATTGTGGTTAATGGTGTGCTTATATAACACCATTAAAAAGCTAAAAAACGATTTGGGCGTTATCGGCAATTTTTTCTTTTTTTTTGTTCTACCTTAATATTATTTGGTGTCGTCGTCATCATCGTCGGCGTCGTTGATGTTCCTTTGTCTCTTGTCGTTCGGTGACTTTCGTAATCCTTAGTACGAAAGATCGCCCTTTCCTAGTTCTTTTTTTTTTTCATTTTTTCAGTTCTTGAAACTGCCTTGTTATCCCAATACCTCAAATGTTGCATTCCTTCCTTTAAAAGCATACTTCACAAACGATGGCTCCACTATGTATTTCGAGAGAGAGAGAGAGCGCGTAAACTTTATTTTCAAATCAATGAAATTCGAGTCGGGCGTCTTTTTAGTGGGTCTGGGCACCAGCCGCGGACGTGGTTCCGAGACCTTGTCTCGAAGTGGCTTCCTCGGCTCGCTCGACGACCCAGGATTTCGCTGTCAGGATTTCGAAAACACGTCAACAAACGTGAGTGGACGAAGGACGCAGCTTGTTCGCACTCCCGAGGCGCCGCTCGCTGATCTGTACGCCCTCTGGTGCGCTGTTTGTTAAAGCGAATTCACGCATCGGCGCTGCGCGAGCGTAGGTCGTTGCTTTCCATTACTTAAGCAGTATTATCGCTTCCAGTTAACGGTCTGTGTCGCCCGCCCAGAGTGCGCCCACAACAGACCGAGGTGATCTTGTTCTAGGCACTCTTCGTCCACTCAGAGAGAGAGAGAGAGAGAACTTTAATAAAATGAAGGGAATCCTGTCATTCTGCATGCAGCCGCCTAAATGCTACTCTGTGTGGAAAACGGGATCGGAGGAAGAAATATTCTAGAATGGGGATGGTGGGGAAAAGAATAAAGAAAAAAGATTGCGGCAGAACCCATTTCATGATGACGGTCGACGGTAATGCGTTAGCATCGAATCAACATAGCGACACAACCTATTGCCACCGTCGAAGCGAGTTATGTACAAGGCGTGTACAGCGGCGAGGACTCGTCTTTAGCGCTTCCCCAAGAACACTCGGCGCCATCTAGCGCCGACGCCGTCAAGCCTGGGGTGGCGTCCGAAGTGCATAGCGAGCCGTTCGTGCGAACGCTGAGAATATTTGCTCGTTTGCTTGCCGAACACCCTCCGTCACGTACACAGTGACTCAAATTGGCGAGGGGTTCGTTGAAGAGCGGCACACACGCAGTGCCTTTGTGGCGTAGCCTGCTGAAGCATCTGGTTGCTGTCCTTGAGGAACCCGTGTGACGTGTCTGCGATTTCAGCCAGCATCGAATAAGTTCGAAGGATATCGTTTTGCCATGGTTGAATGGCCCACATCTATTGGGACATACCCACTGACCCAAACAGGCAACAAAGAGGTTGATTGAAGACCAGCACAAACTAAGTGACACATACACGGGGCTCCAAGTGAGCGTCAAATAATTTCTTCGAACAGCGGTACGTACTGTTACGGTTCACTGAGTGCAGCGATGAATGGAACGCATGCTAAGCACCTGAGACTCTACGTGCCTAATCGTCACGCTCGTCAGCATATAAAGACTTGTCCGTCGGGTGTGTGCAGCGGGATTATGCACCAATGCAAATCCTACTCTCCTTTGTCCTGCGTTCACCACCTCGACGCCAGAGAGTGGTTTCTCTCCGAGTTCCTGTTTGTGGATTGACCAGTGTGTTGACGCGACGTGACCTACGCTGCCCCCTTCTACACCAGTGAGTGGTTTTTCTCCGTATTATTCTGTGTGGACTGACCAGTGTGCTGACAAGGCCCTCTACCAGGGAGCAAGACAGAATGAGGTTGCCCGGATGGTGCAGCGTATAAGAATACCAGCGAGCCGCCACGTACAGATCTTCCCTGCCCTTGCGTGCAGGAGCACGCGCGCTGAACATTTCTGTACTTTCTGTCTAGAAGCGCACCGCTGACCCGTAACGATGTATTAAACTTCTGTTACTTGTTTTTACATAATCTCGTCTTCCCTGCCGAACCCTCTCCAATGGTCAGTCTGGTTCGAGCTCCAAGCAGACGCTGTCAAAGATCGCCGAAACCCCGCCCCCCTAGCAACTGGTACCAGCTCGTAACAACTGGTGGCAGCCGTAGCAGTACCCAGCCCCGCATCTACAATGGTCAAGGGCGATAACTATGCTCAAAAAATAAGAAGGAAAGAAAGAAAGGGCTTCGTTTAAGAGCGGCACGTATGCACGCATTGCCACGTACTGAGTGACCAGAGTTGGACGGATGGTTGGCTTCGAACCCTGTTCCCTCAGTGCAGCAGCCTGGTGTTCTAGCCATTCGACCATGGAGTTCACAGTGAGTTCACAGCGACCCAGGTTGGCGGGAATACGGTTATACACAAAGACGCATCAACCTCTGCCGCTGCCACCACAGCTTCCCGCCGTGATTGCCTAGTGGCTATGGTGTATTGCTGCTATAGAACCACGAGGTCGCGGGATCGAATCCCGGTCACGCCGGCCGCATTCCGATATGGGCGAAATGCGAAACCACCCGTGTACTTTATGTGCACGTTAAAGAACCCCAGGTGGTCTAAATTACCGGATTCTCTCACTACGGCGTGCCTCAAGATCATATCGTAGTTTTAGCCCGTACAACCTCATAATTTGATTTGATTTTGTCACTACAGTGACTGCGATAACGCCGCTGTGCCATCTTGCATGCCATATAAGTAAATACTCTCGAAAAACAGTATTTAAATCTCAAATTTATGTGAGTAGGCTATAGCACCACAAATGTGATTACTACAGTCGCTTGCTTCTCTTGGAAGTCACGGAAATAAATTATGATCTAGTTTCATTCTCTTTAACGTGGTTGATTAAATATTTAGGAACATTCCATTTCTCAACGCTGCTTCAGTACGCAGGGTCACACAGACAGCTCTTTTTTTCTGCCTGCTTTTAATCCCTCTCTGTTTCTTACGTGATTTCGTTCCTTTCAGAGACCGATTTTGTTTTTCTCTGCTTTAAATCAAGTAGTAAACCTTATCCTGCACCACTCTTTCTCTTTGTATCTCTCTGTGCCTCTTCCGTTTCCTTCCCCTCATACCACTCCTTCATTTTCATGATCCTATTCAATTTCATGGGTGACCACGTTACCTGCTTCGACAAAGTCTGCGCCACCCGTCAGGCAATCTTCCAGCGTGTTCTTTGATCTCGTTGTTGAAACGGAACCTCTTTTCGCTCGCTTCCTCTCTTTTTTTTGCTTCTTGCGCCTTCTCTTGAAGACAAATTTAGCATCACCAATTACCGCTTGGAAAGCTCGAGTCCTAATTTTCAAAATTCTTACACAGGGCCATTCAGAGGAACCACTTTGAGCTGGTATATATGCACAAAAAAAGGAAACAAAAGAAGCCGAGCGTTTATCAGCCCTTTGCTTCAGCGGTAGTTCCGTGGTTTGAAGGCGTAATGCATTTTGCAGCGTAAATGTCAGAGCGTTAATTATCGTATTGTGCGGCGTAGGGGCTGTCCGAATATTAATTTTTGAAATAATAGAAAGCGAAGTCAATATCTATGCTAATCCTACTACGAGAAGGTTATTTTTAAATGATATCCAAGTACTTATAGATGATATTGAAAAAAACCACCTTATTCGAACTGTCTTTCAAACCAAATATCATGTGAAAGATTTTTATGACGCCTGACGAAATTTTATCAGGTTGTCGCTTTCATATCTGCTGTGGCATATAGGTGTTTAGCTTTCTTTTTCTTTTTTGTGCTCGATAAACACTCGTAAAGCTTCAGGCATGATGCTTACAATTACTAACAAATTATGAAAACATAGACGAAGGAAACCCGAGATATCTGTTATGCCCTTAATGCAGAGTCATTATGCCTGTCCACGCTATTTGGCCTAAGCATATCAAAACTTCAAGAGAAAGCGTATTTGAGCAAGCTAACTGCAGTCTCTTTAACTTATCTTCTGGCATGCACGTTTTGCGAAGTGCTGCCAAGGTATTCTTTTAAATGTTTGTTAGGTTCCTCTTTCATTATACAACTCTGCCTACGTGAATAAACAGTTGATGGGCAAAAACATATATTTCTTCTGTATAACCAATATACATGCTGCTTGGGTAGAAACAATGCTAGAAAAAATTTAAGAACAGGTACTCTGAAACTTGTCTTATAGAACACTGGTGTACATGGCTTTTTGCTTCTCCCTAGGTGCTGAATATCTTCTATGGTAGAAGCCGCTCTTCGCTCATTTGCTGACCGACCCGGAAAGCAGTCAGTTTGTCGACAAGCTGAAAGTCCCAGTTCTCAGGTATATGCATTATTCGTAAATATTATTAAAATTCTTGAGACCTATTATAAAGACAGTGTATTGCCAATCTGTTACGAAAAGCTAATAAAAAGAATCTGGACGAATAACTGGCTAGACAATAGGTCTAAATATTGTACACCCTTTATTGGAGAGATATGCTGAAAAAATGGTGCCTTGAGCAAGCGCCAATAGAGAATTTTAGTTTCACATGCGAGGAAGCTTTGCGCACGACAAAGTGAAACTCCTGTACCCGTTAAGCGCCACACGCTCGAAACACTTATGTTGTTCGCATACGCAAGCATATACGGTGTTTGCTTTCACATGCCTACTTGGGCCTTCTCCTGGTAGACCTCAACCAAATTTATTCAAAAAAATAAAAAATAAACGAGCTGGAGTCAGAGTTACGTTTTATTGTTGGATACGCGAACTGCGCATTTGTACTACCTTAAGGTGCGGTCGCCGCAAGGTTTTCAGCTGCAATATCGCTCGCAGCATTCCCTGTGTCGTTGTCTGCTTTCAGTGATCTTGTGGGACAAATTCTGCATTCTCTTGGCGAATAAGAGCGTTTTTTTTTTCGCGAGTTGCCAACCGAGCCTCTCAGGTATGCAGGACGTGCAACGCAAAAGCACACACTTTTGCGTGCGGACGGGGGAGACGCGATTAGGTTCCCTACATCCTGCGCATGCGCATTCTAGTCATGCAAGATCTTTGTGCGCGCAAAGGTCGTGCCCAATTGAAATTAAAGCTATCTAATAAGTATCTCAGTGACCGCAAGCGTGCTCCGCCGCAGCAACCCAAATAGTGAGGAAAAGCCTGCATTACAGGCAAAACCTGTCCGGCGTTGCGAGCTGCCTATTTTCAAGCTGTGCCTTTCATAGAACACAGTTTCAAAATGTGACCAAGACTCCCAGAGCCGCATGCGTCAGCAATCGAGATTATGGAGGCCCAATTATATTTCATGTGTCATTATGTGAGTAGACTTCTCCGGCGATGTGTTGTACTCTGTGCTAGATGCTGACAACGATTCCAGCGTCTAGTAGTCAGGTAGTGGTTCAGAACACGGTGCTTCAGCGACAGTTTAAGCACGAAGCAGATGAAAGAAAAATAAAACGCAAGCAATCATCTATAACACTTCTGCACAGCAGATGTCGGATTTCACAGTGCGAAACCAAGCTTTTCACACCGCGAGCTGAGACCATTTCTGGAACGCGGCAAGTAAGTTATTTACTTAGTAGGATATCGGCTCTGTACAGGCTCCGTGCAGCATCTCACAAATGGGGTAAGAGAGACGGCAGGATCAGTCTTTAGAAATCAGGGAAACGACGAAGTCCCGTATGGCAATTAGTTTGGAAGAAATTAACGGCAGATATATAAAATGACGAGACAAGTAATATGCCTTCCCCTGAAATAAATCTTGTCCAAAGTTCATGTCCCCTTTACCTTATATATAACTAAGTCAATACACAGCTGTATCACTATATGGCAAACGACACTTAATGCCTGTACGAAATTCCATGCGCGCAACAAATAGATTAGCTGAAAACAATGGCGACGCGACACACCCACGAATGTATCCGAGTTATCGCAGCTGTACAATAACGACGTGAGGTAACGAGCAGCCTAGAAAGAAAAAAGAAAGGAAACGAGAGAAGCAAATCAACGGGGCAGTCAGAGGTTGGAGAGAGGACTTTTGGCCGCATGGCACGAACCATGGAACGATCGATGCAGGTCTTTCACGCCGCGTGCGGGCTGCTTCACGCACGTACGTCCGCGGTGACAAAAGCGAGGCGCCACCACCGGCGAAGGGCGGCGGAGAGGAGCCAAGCGGCGACAACCCACGCAAAAGGTGTGTGGGACGTAGCATGAGAAGTAAAGAGACCCCCCCCCCCTCCCGCCCCGTTTTTCTTTCTCAGGCCACATAACTAAAAAGTTCTGTCCAGACACCCTCCCAATGCTTATTGCCGTCACGCAAGTGCGACCTTTACCTTGAAAAGAAGAGGGGTTCAGATAGGTGATTAGAAGCTGACGATAAGGTATAAAGTCAGTAAACATGCAGGCATTATGGGTTATTCGAGATTACGCTCGAAGATAACGGGGAAGGAGCTGCACCAGATTCTTTCAGACATTACTACGACGGTAAATAGGCGTGAATGATTGTTAAAGAAAATGACTAACCCCATCGACAGCTAACCTACAGGTGAAGTATTGGACTTTCTATACTGTACTGAAATTTCCCGGGAATACTTTGCTTGCAAACTCTCATGGCTTTGCTGTGTGTAGCAGGTTCCATGCGATATGGTCTGCGTCGTGATTATTCCTTCTGTGGTCGTGGCAATTTTAGTGCTTTAAGTTCTTGTCATCACGTGGCTCACAGCCAAGCACCCCTCAGTTACAGCTAACCAGCGGGAAGAACTGCACACAGCATGATTCTCACATACTACAAACGTACCCCAACTATTTTATAGCAACCAATATAAACCGTGCTAACGACGACCATTGTTGTCTTGACATAACACAAGTGTTCAATATGGGTATCCTAAATAACGTTCAAGATATCTTTTGTGTCTGGCACCTTATTTCAATATTTTGCGTAGGAATACAACGTCAGCCTTCTTGTTGTTATGTCTTGTTTAACAAAATATATTTGAGATCATCCGCTTTATAATTTGCCGAGATTGACTGGTCAACTTAGTTTTCGCACTGTAGTGTGATCTGTGGGTACCGTTTTCTTTCCCAGATGGTGCTCAGGAAGCCGGTAAAAAAGAAACGAATATTGCTTTCGAAGAAGTATGCAAGCGCGCTAATGTAAGTACATTTTCATAAAAGGAAAGATAGCCTCACCATAGCAAAAGCCTAGTACTGATGATTATTTTACTACAGATATGTTTCAAGGCAATTGCTGTGATTTATTCGCTTTCGGAAACATCGCGTGGCGATGGAAAGAAACATACGCTTGCAGGGATAAATCTGTCGCACTCATGCTTACTCTTCTCCAAATGTGTCTTCCACTATTCATGCAAAACATTGCAGTCGCAAACGGAAGGTGTGGAAGTAGGGAAGACAGAAAGCGTTCGCAAATTTGTTCTCATTTTCTCAAGTTGTCTTCGTCGAGCTATTGCGCTACTTTGTTCTTGTCATCGTTTAGCAAGCGACAAAATGTTAGGTAATTGGGTATACAGCAGAGCACCAGCTATCTCCGGGCGCATTTAAGAAAGTAGCACCATTCTCGAAGAAAAACAAAAGGGGGGTTGGAGGGTGGGTACAATGGAAGTACAGCGTACAATCATTTCAAACATAGTAGCCGAGACAGACGAACGATACAAAATTATCAAAACTAAATGGGAGACCTTTGTTGATAAGGTTGCTAGAACACCGCAAAACATTCCATAAGGGAAAAAAAACTATCCTGAAGGCACTTTCACTGCCAGCGCAAACCTTAATGCTGAATGGGAGCATAAGACCCATAATATTCAACTACCAACTGCAGAAATAAGTAACGTATCATTTCTTAGTCTGTGTTTATGCTTAGTGCCATCTAGTTGTCGGCGTTACGCTATGTCGCTTATATACTATCCGCGGCGTCAAGGACTCCTTTTTCGCAAACACACATAGCTACGAACTTACAGACGGAGATGCATAGGCAATATAGCGTACTTGTGTTTGGAATGGAAATGTTGTTTCGAACTTGCTTTTTCGAGTGTGCTAAAGCGTCTTTGTAGACGTCAGCTTCTAGAAGCCTTAGAAGTTTCATATCGTTTCATATAGCCCAACCGCTTTGCATTATGAATGTGAAATTCCGTTAACAAACGCGGGAATTGTTCTTTTTTATCGATTGCTGTAGTATTATTAGTCTTATGATTAAAAACAATCTCCTAGTCAATTCGTGTTTCTTTTTGCGTTTCTAAATAAACGGATGTTCTCTCGACCAGCCACCTGAACGACAAGTGATCGCTGGATTCAGAAACAAGATTACATCGAAGCCTTTTCCCTTTATAAGCAACTCAGGATAATCCATCGCGCACCGAAGTCGAACGCCACAGGTTCCTCATGGCCATAGATGAGCCATACTGATTACGAAACAAAAACAAAATAGATACTATCTACCAGCTGTCCCTATACCTCGCATCACATGGTCGGCTCAAATAAAAGGGCAGTTGTGCGCAGCCAATCCTCTCGAGGTCAGGCATCTACGGGGCTCAATACACCAGCGCTTTTCCATGCAACGAGCGTCCCATATGACACTCGCGAGTACCGCGGCGCCGCTTCACGTGTTGATCGCGGCCGAGCCAGCGCCACGACGGGTCTCGCCCGCTGGTCGAACCGCGCGCACTCAGTTTCACTCTGCTTCGGACGAACGTCCCGGCTCGCCCGGGCCGCGACACGTTCGGACAATGGCCCCCGATCGACGAGGTCCTTGCGGTACGTGAGCGGCACGCCGAATAGTGAAGGGGAGGCAAAAGAAAACCGCGACAAGGCTCGCAAGCGCGCGCGCACGCATCGCTCTGCTGGCCGTGTTTTCGCAGCAGCGCGGCGTTAGGCTTACCGACACTCCCGTCCGCCGAGCAGGCGCCGGCGACAGCTAGCAAGCAGAGGGCCACCGCGGTCAGCATGTTGCCGGTCGCGCAGGCGGGGCCCTTTTTTACTCCATCGTGAAGCCGTTGCCGAAGGGGAGGCGAACAGACGGCATCGGCTTGGCGAATGTCGTACGTCTCACACGTTCGCCCGAAAAAAACACCCGGCTCAGAGGGCTGGCTGCTGCGGGCGCAAGAAGCAAAAAAGGAAAAACAAAGAAGCGCCCGCTGGATGTCCGACTGTCCCTCGCTTGGCCTGCGCCAGATGGTGCCTCCCGCGCCTCCAGAGGTTGCCCGGATGATCGTGACGTGGCGCCGACGTAGCGCTGACGTTGCGCCGACGTCGCGCTCCGACGCAGGCCGGCGGCGCGGCGCGAGCGCGCGACCTTTCAGTAAGCACGCGGCGCGGTCTCGCGAAAAGAGGAGCAAGGGAATCGGGCAAGGGAAATTGGGAGCGGGGGAGGGCTCCCGGAGAAAGAAAATGGGAAAGCGCGGAGGGGGAAGTAGGGACAATGTACTACGCTCTCGGCATATAAGGTGTCCTCTCTGAACGTGAGCTCGTGCGGCCAGCTGTATCCCATTATGCAAAGCAACGACCGTCGTCGTCCACTCGTCTGCAGGGCTCCTCCCGCCATCTTGGTGATTTACATTCGCTGCTGCCCATTTACCTAGAGGTCTGGAGAGAGAATTTGATGTGTTACCGAGTGACGACTCTTCTCCTCCAATATGCCCTCGGAGGGCTGTGCGTCAGAAAAAAAAAAAAGAAGAGGTTGTGCTGCGTCATCAAAAACGATGTGCCTGGCCCAGGAAATCGGGCGAGAAATCGTTATTGCCTCCGCGACGTCAACAAGTGTTCCAAATATAGAGCTAGCGTCGTTGTCGAATGCCCAAGGAAAGCTGAGCAAACAGCAGTGGACGCGCGCGATCGAGCAAGCAGTTGTGAACCTGTCGGGATGGAAACCGTTTGTTCTGTAACGTCCCTTTTCCCATAGAGCGTGGCTATCTTTGGGGAGCACGGCGGAATGTGAAGCATACGTTCCGTTTCCGTCTGGCTTCTGTTAGGACTTGCGTCCAACGTGCTGTTTGGGTGGAATAGAAGGGAACTTGTCGCAATAAATCGTCTCCTGATCGCATGAAAACATATCACATGAAAACGTTTATGTATCATTTGCTTAAAATGTTGTGTTACTTTACATTTAATGTTAAGCTCCGCTTTTTAATGTAGGAGGGTGGTCTGGCTCAGCGAATCTACCACAAAGGTAAATTGTTGTATCAATAAGAAGGATCATTATATACACAATGGTAATACAAATTAGTGGTTATTTCTTTTACATTTATTGGAACTAAAATTTAAATTCATTATAATTATCTCTTACCGTACTGCAGCGAGAAAAAAAATCATATGGTCCGGCACGAGCGAAGGAGCACGAGCTATTTTCAAGCACGAGAAGCACATTTCAAGCGCATCTTCACATATCACATCATATCTGTCACGCATTCTTCTGGCATTTTGGGCAGAATGGACTGATTGATTTAAGGTGACAAAAAATATTTGATGCGGGAAACGGCGCTCAGGCGGAGTAATTTTCGGCGAAGTCTGCCAGGTTAACCTCACTTGTAAAACAACAACAACAACAACAACAATAATAATAATAATAATAATAATAATAATAATAATAGTCACACCATCACCACAACCTTCACCATATCTGATGGCGCTTCAAGCACTATAACCCGCTGTGGTTGCTTAGTGGCTAGGGTGTTGAGCTGCTAAGCACGAGGTCGCAGGATCGAATACCGGCCACTGCGGCCGCAATTTAATAGGGGCGAAATGCGAAAACACTCGTGGTACCTAGATTTAGGTGCACATTAAAGAACCCCAGGTGGTCTAAATTATACCGGAAGCCCTCACTACGGCGTGCCTCATAATCGGATCGTGGCTTTGGAACGTAGAACTCCATAATTGATTATTATTTATTAAAACAATAATAGATTTCAATTGTCGTCAGCTTGATTGATACTGAGACACTCTCAACATTAGAAAAACTAATTTCCAACAAACAGCAGCATAATTTATCGGAAAAGTTACTCATGTTAGCAGCATGTTTGGCGTATAAGCAGCTAACATGTCTAAGGAGGGAGGAGGAGGAAAAAGAGGAAGGAAAGGTAGGGAAGTCAACCAGGCGCACGTCGCGTTTGCTACCCTAAACTGGGGAAGGGGTTTAAAGGATGAAAAGAAAGAAATGAGAGGGAGGGAAGAATGTACCCTCAGTGCGAACACGTGCGGTTGTCCATCACTTCACGCCTACAAACGGTAACTGAGGCCAGTCGATTTCAGGAATTCTGGCAATGCCCGCGTCGTTTTGTAAGCTTGCGACTCGTGGAGCCATGGTTCAAGAATCTGTCTCTGAAAATGGTCTGCGGTCTAGTCGGTTTAACTCCCTCCGAAGAACGTCGCGTTCGATGTCACAAAGATCACAAACTCACAGCACGTGCTCGATCGTCTCTTCAGAGTTGCATGAGTGACAGATAGGTGTGTCAGACATTCCAATAGTGAATGAGTAGGCTTTCACAAAAGAACCCCCAACCAGAGGCGGCAAAGTAAGGTTGCATCACGGCAGGAAATGTGCGATAGAATCTGCAGCTTCAATGCAGGGTCAAGCCGGTGGAGACGACAGTCCGAGAAAATCGGGTTGTTCCAACAAGTTTCAGTCTTGAACAAGTTTGAGTAAGTAAACGAAGACGCCGCCGCCTCGCAGTGTCTGTTGTTAACAAGGGTGTAGGAAATGTTAGGGTTTCCTTGTGGGCTGACCGAGCGGCATCATCAGCAAGGTCATTACCGACGATGTTAGAGTGCGCCGGAAGCCATCGGAAGATATGTCATATCCGTTAATGAGGGCTTCATAAAGAACTTCTCTGGTCTCAAACATCAGTTGTTCATGTGTCTTGCGTCATAAGGCTGACTACGGATTCTGAATGGCTGCCTTGGAATAACAAAAAACGACCCACTTTCGCGGTATTGCTTGTGCGATGTAATTAACAGCGGCACGTAGGGTGGCAAGTTCTGTTGCCGTAAAGTTCGTTCAGTCGGACACTTTGAAATTAATTCTGACTTGTAAGGCCGGGATTACAAAGGCGCCTGTGGAGCTGGTGGCTGAGACAGATCCATCTGTGTAAATGTGCGTTCTTTGTGCATATACCTTGTTCAGTAATCACAATGTCAACTGTCGTAGAACCATTGTGCAATTACGGGTCTTCTTCGTAATTCCATTAATTGCAGAGCTGTCGAATGTGTGCTCTGAGGTTTTCAACTGTGATGTGTGTTGGAATGAAGCAGTCTCTAACAATCATGATTTTCGTATAAGTCATGGCACATCGTGGTAGTCGAAGGCATGTATGTAGATGTGCCTTGCAAACTTTCGATGGTGCGAATATTTGTTTTGCATGTGTTCGACAAAACCGGCAAGCTGTACCGTAAAAGCCCAGAAGCAGTGCTCTGTACAACTGCAGCATGGACCGTGCCGACGGGCCCCAGGTTTTTCCGCACAGGAATTTCATTATATGTACAATAGAAATTAGCTTCCGCTTCAAGCAGATGCAGTGGGGACTACACGGAAGGTCCCTGTCAATAATCACACCTAAGAAGCGATGAGACTGCTTGTATGTGGTAGACTGGCTGTTGAGAGATGCAGGGTATGGTGTCATGGGATTCTCCGCAAACGAGATTAACGCGCATTTTTCTATGGACAGAATGAGGCCTTGTTTGCGGAGATGGGAGGAAGTTAGGATGGCTGCCCGCTCAATCCTTGCGCGCACTTGAAGAAGAGTCACCGCAGAAGAACAAAGACACATATCGTATGCGTACATTGATAGCTATAGTCCGTTATAGTCCAAGGACCACTGGTCTGTGACAATATGTCTCGCAGTCAATCGCGTTCACATCGTCCTGACGGGGACATGTAGACACCAATAAGTGTGAATGACGCTTCTTTTTGACACGTAGGCAGACGTATTGATTGTTATCATGTGGTATTATGGCACGGTGGGCATACGTAAAATCAGCGCGGATGTAAACAACAACTTTGATGCGCTCCTCACTCGTTGAAGTAAGAAATGGTTCGTACCCTGATAGTTTGATAGGAACAAGTACATTTTGCTCACAAATAACCATTATGGGAATCCGATTTGTGAAAATATATTGACGGAAGGATGAGATGCGGGTCCTCCAGCCTCTGGCGTTCCATTGTAATATCGAAGCTTGTCTCACCTCAGTGCGAAATGACAGTATGGGACAAGCAGTGGTGTCTACTCAAGGCTGGCAAGTACTGGATTCAGAGCATCCAGTGCCTGTAGTGCACTCTGAGATAATCGTGTAGTTTGCCGAGGAGCACGCGAATGGCATTCATCAGGGACCGAAGCATTACGATCACTTGTTTGTCCTCTTCAGGCAGCTTATCGGCGGGAGGTTCAGAATTCAAGGTTGCCGAAGCGCATTTAGAATTTGCAGGTGTGGTGGCTTTGACAACCTAGGCCAAGGTGCATCAGCCACAGCCTTGGCTTTTTTTTGTATTCTGGTTTTTATCAACCACGACCGGTATGGGGGGGGGGGGGAGGAAGTGGCAAGGAAGTTGGAGTAGCATGGCATACGATGGACGCTGTAGAGGCATTGACTTTCGTTGATATCGCCGGTTTCTGATTGTATTGGCTACCTCCCGATGATACGAATGGTCTCTTGTCATTCGTTTTAAGACAGCCAGCCCCTTTTTAATTTGTGGGCAATCCTTTATCGAAGCTTCATGGGCTCAATGACGATTAGAACATTGAAGAACTGGCCCTGCAATCATTCGCGGAGTGGGTTTCAGCGCAGCGAGAACACACTGCTGTATTCTCTCATACGCTTCTCACGTGACCCAGCTTCATGCAGTTGAGACATTGTAGTGGCTTCGGTATGGAAGGTGGGACAGGATGTCGAAAGTGACCCAACGTCATCGTCGCCATTTGACCACTCTCAGCGATTTATTTAAGCTCTGTTGCAGTGTCATACTGCGTCAGAAGTTCCGACACTGTGGATATCAAAAAGGCATTCTTACAGATGTATGTTTGTCCTGAAGACCGCGACGTGCGGCGATTCCTCTGGATGGAGAGGTCGCTCCTCAGATCTGACCTATCTCCACCTGCGGTGAAGTGGAGGATGACGCAGGTCCCATTTGGAGCCTCATCCAGACATTTTCTGCTATCAGCCTCCATTCGCCATCACCTTGCGCTTTGTCGAGAGCGATATCCGGAGACTGTGGCGTTGCTGGAAAAAGCCTTTTACGTCGACGACCTCCTCGTGGGACTTCCGATTGGGGATAAAGGTGCAACAGTGTACAGTGAAACGCGCAAAATATTATCTGATGCAAGCGTGGAACTGCGCAAGTGGGCCTGCAGTTCATATGCTTTTCGGAAACGCTTTCTGTGCGACAAGGTTGCTATTGAAGACGAAGCAGGAGAGAGTTCTGTAATCAAGGTCCTAGGCATACCCGGGGAACGTGAAGGCGACCAGATTATCCTCACTATACGCGAAGCGTCTGAATTCGCATGGTGCATAAACGCGCGGTGCTTCAGACATTAGCAAGGGTGTACGATACTTTGGTGTATCTAGCGCCATTTTTGCTCAGAGCATAGCCCGTCTACACGCATGACATGGCTGCTACCAGCGAAAGAGTATACATCTTGATTTCATCGTGTGCCGTCACTCACGCCATTGATTTAGAAATGACGATCACTATTACAGCGACCACCACACTTATGACCTTCCGTAGTTTTGTCTCGCGGCTTGGATTCGCCGACGCATGTACCGGGATAACGCACTGTCTTTCCCCAGCTGTGCACGAGTGTTTGAGACCGTTCTACCGGTTCTCTAAGAATACGCTGCTAATGACAAGATGAAATTAAAGTTCATTGCAGATAGAGTTCCCTGGTGGGGAGGCTAGTGGGAGCACTTCATCACATCGAGCAAAAATACATCGAGATGTTCACTTGGGCGCAGCAATCTCAATGGCGATGCCCTCTCTACCGCTATCTGCGAAGTTGAAGCGGTCATAAACAGCAGACCTCTTACTCATCTTGATAGCGACCCGGATGAACTGCAACCGCTGACTCCATCGCACTTCTTGCTCTGAAGACGCGCCGTATGCTTTCCGCAAGCGAGCTTTTCCGATGGTACGCCATCGACAAGAGTGGACCTGCTCCGCCGTGTGCACTATCGTCAACGTCTGACAACGGAGCCATGGATCTGATGAAAGAGGTCGTACCCGCTCTTAATTCCGTCCTGCACAGCAGTCCTTTTCGCCAAATACCTCGGTTAGGCGAAGGTGACGTGGTGCTTGTGTGCATGACGATAGCGCACATTCGCTACTATGGAAGCTCGGCAGAGCTCTGTCAGTGCACCCAGGAAAGGACGGCATTGAGCGCGTTTGTACACTGTTGCGACTGGGGGTTCGAAGACGTGGGATCCTCTTTCTTTTTGGAGGAGGGAGATGAACGTGAGGCTGAGTGCGATATTCAGGACGTTGGACAAACACTCATATATTTACCTATGTACAAGTAAATGCGAAGAAATACAGAAAAGTTGATGATAAAGTGGTAGTCGCCGATCCCTCCCGCCATCCGTAGTTCCTTTTATGCCTTGCGTGATCATTGTTTAGTCACTTCCCCCAATCCGGTGTCAGGAGGCCGGTGACATCAGGTCCCACCAATCCGGTATCAGGAGGCCGCTTACATCAGGTTCCACCAATCCGGAGGTAGATTGCCCTTTTCGCCGACTCCGATCTTACTCTGACAGGTGATGGCTGGATCATCGCATTGAGCGCTTCGGCTTGAACACGCCAGTTCGCGCTGCTGACAGGTGGCAGCCGTATCACTGCTAGTTGCTCAAACCTCTCCTGAACGAGGTATTCCCGCGCTGGTCATAATTCATCCGTGTCGATAACCATTTTGACGAGGCCGTCGGCCCGTTCCCGATAATCGTGCGAACCATGACCGAAGGGCGTCGTGGGGCGAACGGCCGATCACAACAACACTTCGACTAGCTTCTGGACAGACGCTCGAACGACCCGTTCAGAAGGTGCGCGTTCTCGAAGCAAGCTACCAAGAACCAGCTGTCGAGCTGACCTTGGCCCTTCGGGCATATGTTGAAGAACATTGTGGACAGGCGACAACGGGAAGGAGAAGAGAAGGAAGAAGAGAACTGTAACGAGCAAAATAAAAAAAAAAATGGGGTGCTTGGGCTAGGGCTCCCGTGTTTATTACTTGACAGTCGATCACTTTCACGTTCTGGCACGTAACCACTAGGGAGGAATTGACCATGATTCGCAGTGGAAACATAATAATGTCTTTGCTGCTTATTAACTTATTGGTCAGTGTTAGCTATATTTAAATAATATTTAATAAATTTTTCTCTCCGTTTTTTTTCTCTGTAAGGTTGTCGTGCCAATTTGTGACGAAGATGCTAGATTGTGAATAAATATGCGATCTACTATTAATAATGAGAAAAACGTGTTTACCATGAGAATCTCCCTGTAGCAATGATATACTCGTGCACAATCTGACACACTTCCTTTCAGGATCTACCAAAAGTGCTTGCAACAAACGGTTCTGCCAAGCAGACACTTCATCGTCCTTTTCAAACATACCAAGGAAATGTTTTCGGATCCATTAATGTACAGCGTGATTAATTGATTCTGGTAGAAATACGGCTACAGCAGTCAATTGCGTAACGAAAGCTCATTTAACTCTGAGAAACATTGAATTTAGTTATATGTATCACTGCAATAAGTAAACGTTTAGCTTTCTACAACGATGATTATAGCATAACCGTGGCAAGCCATGACGTCAGCCGACCTTCCGCCTAGAGTTGCGTCATGGAAAGTGTTTTATCTTGTCCTCGTCAACCGCATGTCCGAGCTCGCTGTGCTCTCGAACAACACTGGAAAAGTGTGCTTTAATTTCTTTTATTTTCCCCCCTGTTTTTCTTTTGGGAAAAAGGTGGGGGAAGAGCGAGAGGGGTGAAATGCATGTTCTACACCCGTGCTCAGTATTCGAAAGTTCGCACACGTTTAGGATCCATCTTGGGACGACGTGTACTTCTGAAATGCGTCAAAGCATCTTCTTCCTATTGATAATCTTTATCGCAGCATCTATTTTTTCCTCCCTCCAGAGTTCGGCATCCAGAGCAGCTAAGAGACTACTGACCCGTTGTCCTTCCATCTAATCTTGGAAGCTGACCTTTACGCTTCCTACAGTGCAAGATAATGCTAACCTTAGCCATGGCAGACGAATTGAGAAACGTCCTGACTCTCTTACTTTCTTTCGCCGAGATAATGCGTGGAAAGCCTCGATTCACTCAAAGACTGGTTCAACCATCCCTAAAGGTCACGAAAAGAGTGGGGATACCACTACGAAAAAAAAGAAAAGAAAAAGAAATGGTTTGAGCGCCGAAAATATCGAAACCTCGCCCGCTCTCCGCGTCACACTTCAACCCTTACCGCTTCCCTCCCCCTTCCTCTCCTCGCCCCCTTTTATCCCCCGCAATCGACACACGTGAGGCGAGTGCACGCGAAGCTCTAACCAAGCTCAACTTCGTCTGCGCCAGAAGCATTGACTGGTGACTGGAAAGCTAGGCGCGTATAAGTTACACAAATACCGCGTTGTTCACGCCAGCGAAGCAACGCGACCCACGCACATCAAGCTGGCAAAAGCAAGCTGGACGCCGGACATAGGCGCCGTCTACGAAGCTTATACGAAAAGGAACATGATGATGCGATCCCCTTGGATAACGGACAACGAACGCTCGAACTTATTGCTGAACTGCGTACATTGCGCATGGCTGCATGCGTTTATTTGGCGTCCCTTTTTTTTTCATTATTTACTCCATATACAGTAGGGTGAATCTTATCAAGAGAGAGAGCGACAGAGGTATACGGTCTATGAAAGAAAGTGCCCGGAGATCGGTAGTTGAACAAAAATGAGGTGGGCTAATTCACACTATGATAAGAATGAGTAGAATGGAAAGGTAGAGTATAACGGGACGCAGTGATGAGGATGCGCATTGAGTTGTATGGGCAGAGTGCAAGCGCCATGTCTGCAGCTCGGGGGGCCATTTACTCACACGAACGGCGTGCATTGTGAACAGGTTGCATACGTAAGCCACTCGGAAAAAATATCAGCAGCAAAATAACTTTTTACCTAATCTCTGTCTGCTAAATTGCATATTAAGTATGCTACATGCTCTAAATACAACATATAATACGTACAAAAGAACAAACTGAGTGTCCAACAATTACGATACTACCTAATGCGAAATTTGAGTGCAGATCGATACGTGTTTTCATTTCGCGATATATCGAGGCAGAGAATTTCATACCGAAATCACCGCACCGACTGGCAGTGGGTCAGGGCCGTCAGTGCCTTCGCAGAGGGAGGGGCAGTATGGGAACACCGGCATGATGAGCGCCATCGGAGCCAGCTGTGGAAGACGACGACGACGAACGCGCCAGCAGTTGCACGAGCGCGTTCGCTCGGTTACGCTGAGGGACGCCGAAGCTCAAACCAGGAACGGACGTCTAAGAAGAAATAATTAACTTATGAGGTTCCAAAACCACAATTTCATTATGAGGCATGATGTAGTGGGGGACTCCCAGATAATGTTTACCACCAGGGGTTCTTTAACGTGCGCCTAAATCTAAGTACACAAGTGTTTTAGCATTTGGCCCCCATTGAAATGCGGCCGCCATGGCATAAACACATGGAACTCTGAATACGATGTCTAGACCATTGTTCCGCGTAAACTTCTCTGATTGAGGGACGCTTGTCGGCACTAGTACTTACTCATGCACTACTAGAATTTCAATTATCGACGAAATAGAAAATTGTAGGACACGCTTCATTTTTCTACAGGGCGATCAAGATTAACCCCCGTATTCAGAAATGCAACTTAAGTCGAAGCCCGTGCTTGGCTTGATTAGGATGACGCCTGGCGTTGACGTGCCCAAAGACGCTCATTGCGTTTCCATCGGCGCGTTCACGATTGGCGTCACTTAGATCAAGTTAAGCATGGGCTTCAACTTAAGTTGCATTTCTGAATACGGGGGTAAGTCTCACGTTTCTTTTTTTAGTTAGGCGCTGGGAAGTACGTGAAGTTCACCTACCAAAAAAGGTTATGTGGCCAGTGGCACTCAAAGTGAGATTATAATTATCGCTGTCTGTCGGTCAATTAACTAAAATGTAATAATCAACTTTTTAGTGACTGCAGTAAGCGGGCATGTTTGTATTGAAGAGTTAGAGGCAGTCGTGATTCTACACAGTTCCACTTGGCAGAATTCTTCGAGCATGCCCGTGTTCCAAGATATCCGGTTGCAAATTTTAATTTCCGTTCGCATGATTACACATGCAAGACACTGAGGATCAGAACAAAGCTACTCCCTGGTGTGAAGCGGCTGATGCGTCCGGCGTTTAGTCTGAAAACGGGGCGGAGGCATAGGCAAAGATGATAACTGTTCCCTTTCACTCTCGGCTGGCGAAATCAAGGAATGAATGCGTGGCGTAGATAATGTGCAGTACGGCATTATCCTATTAAGAGCGATCGTGGTAGATAATTATTCGGCACGTTTTTGTACAACTTGAGATCGCACCGGGACATTAGCTTGTTAATGAGTTAGCTTCACTGTCATCTACTAGACTGCTTCTGCCATAGCGGCCCCTCTGGAAGTACAATCAAGGAAAACCACGTTGGGATCCACTGGTGCTGGCCACTGCTTCCACCGGGACGGAGTGTTCTACTGAAAACGAAATAGATGTGATTCTTGCAATGGCTGAAACCAATGACAACGCCTCATTAGCAATGAGGCTGTACGCGGCTCGCCACCCAGACCATCCACTTCCAACTAAGCCAACCTTCACAAACATTTCTCGGGACATGTGAATTGTGCGAACGTCTTTGACTATTGTTGCGCGTAACATCGCGTTACTGTTTGCATTTTTCTTGTCTTTTTTTTTCTTCTCTCTTCCTTCTCCTTTTATTCCATTTACCCCTTTCCCCAGCACGGGGTAGCCAGCCGGTATTTACACTGGCTAACCTCCCTGTCTTTCCTTCCCTTTTGTCTCTCTCTCTCTCTCTCTCTCTCTCTCGGCGATTTCGCATAACAGGCTCAGTCCACCATCAGAGACAGACCAAAAGAGAATTGTCGATGAAGAGTTCGAAATTGACAAACTGACGAAAATTGACGTCACGTTGGTGCCAGAAATCAGCATCCGACAAATTGCCGATGAGTGCGGACGCGGTTTCGGAAGAGTCGCAAATTTGCTAAAGAAGCATAGGTTCCATCCGTACCATGTTTTCATCCACAAGTACCTAAGCGAGGCAGACTTTGGAAGGTGGCTTGACTTCTGCAATTTGGGCCTGATCAGAACCGATGAAAAAAAAAAAAGAGTTCCTACACAGAGTAAATTGTACAGGTGAAACTCTGTTTTGCCGGAATGGCACCGTTAATGCTCGCAACGCCCATTATTTGTTGCAGGAAAATCCACACTGGCTGCGGCAACACAAGCAGCAACATCGCTGGAGTGTGAATGTGTGTTGTGGCATACTCGGGGGCATAATCACTGGACCTTACTTTTTTCTCAGGGCAATGATACGATCTCGACCGGGTGAGGTGGGTCTTCACCGCAAGAATCAGGAAACGACGACGAAGCCGGGCATCGTGATGATGAAAAAAAAAGTAGAAAAGACTGTATTGCCTCCATTGGTACATGGGTGTGACTCTTATGCGAGTCTCGAGCGGTTCTGATTTAACACAGGGGCCAGGACGGCCACAACCCCTCTTCCCCTCGTTGAGGGAATCCACTGGCGAGTCACAAACGCCGAATCGTTCACCACCTCCGTCGCCCCCCACTGGTCATCAGCGTGCTGCTCGAGGTGCTCATGTCTCCAACGAGCTCCTCGTGTACGTTGTGCACCTGTCTCCAACTTGTCACAATAGGAGGCAACCGCCTGTCGTCGACGCTTTCCCCCGGGAGTTCCCGACGAGGGCCCTTTCACCGGTAAGTGGCCATTTCGGGACGGTCAGGAGGACGACGTTGCTGTCTTGAAGAGAAGTGAATGATGAGGCGTGAACATCAACCGTTACACCAGCGTGTTGCTGATGGGGAATCCCGCCGCCGCCAGACGTGGTACTCAACGGCTTCTTGGAAAACTTAGGCCGATTATAACAGCAACCTGAACGGAAAGGTGTACAAGCAAAAATACTAAGCACTGTCGTCGACAACTTTGTCTCCAATATTCGCCTGAATGAGGTGCTCCAAGTATGGTTCCAGCATGCCGGTGTGCCACCGTATTTCTCGGCCTCTACATAGAGCTGGTTGGACCGTCATTTTCATGAGTGGATTGGGCACGCAGGAGCGATATGTTTTAGCCGCCGAGATCCCCTGACCTTTCTCTGCTCGACTTTTTTTCTTTGGGGCTACGTTAAAGATCGAGTTAATGCAACAGAGCCCGCTGACGTTAATGACATGAAGAACACGATAATACACTGTAGCTGCTTGTGCGAGCACCGGCCCAGAAGGCCTGCGCAGAGTTATTGAGTCGACGCGAGAGTGGTTTATGTTTTGCACCACCGTGGGAGGAAAGCATTTTGAACATTTTTAAAGCGTTGACATCTTGATGAGTGAGGAATTGCGGCAGCAGCAAGCGAATTGACCTTCGTGCATCACTCGCTTCAACGGGAACAAAAGCATAGCGCATACGAAGCTACCGGCACTACGCGCACTCTGTAAACATCGCAGATCGCTAGGATGATGATGCCCGCGCGGGCGCGCACTTTGGCCACATCGCAGATCGCTTTCCAGATGCACGAGCACGGGCAACGCCTCCTGACGGCGTCCAATAAAGGCGTCTACTACGGCGCCCGTGATTCGCGTGGCCAACGCAGTAGTAGACGCCGCGGTCGTCTCCACTCTGTACGGAGCGGCGGGCGAGGAGGTCATCGAGGCACCTTACCCTAGCAGCCGCCAGAGAAGAACGCCCCTCCTCTCTCACCTGACCCCCCTGTCTCGCGCGCGATAGGAGACGGAACGCATTCGGGCCGCGTTCCTCGCTCGCGCACGTGAGATTGAACCGCGTTCGCCGGCTCACCTTCACACGCTTTCACTCGCACATAACAGCTTGCGGCGCGCGGCGATGGTTTTATCGCCCTTGGACTTCATAGGCAACCTCACGGCGACAGCGACGCCGACTGTAGATGGATGGATGAAAAACTTTATTTTCGTCAGAACGCATGTGCGGACGATTCCGTGCTAGATGGCCATCAGCTCATGGCTGACGGCGACCTGGGTGGCCCACTCCACGGCCCTGGTCTGGACGACCGGGTCTGAGCTGGCCAACACGGCCTCCCACTGCTCGAGAGAAGGATCACGCATAATATCCGCCGGTGGCGGCGCTATGCTACAGCTCCATAATATGTGGTCATAGGTGGCCAGTTCCTGGCACCATTTGCATTCCGGCTGAACGTCCGGGTAGATTTTGTTTAACACGTATGGGCTATAGAAGGATCTCGTCTGCAATCTTCGCCAGACGCTTTCCTGCGCCTTCACCAATAGCTTGTCCGGTGGAGGGTAAATTCTCCGCTCAAGTTTATAATGGTTAGTAATGTCGTGAAAGGACACCAGCCCATCTCTCGTGGACCTCCCTGGAACGTCCGGCTCACCTGCTCGGCTGACGAAACCTCGAGCATTCATGTGAGCCGCCTCGTTCCCAGGGTTCCCAGAGTGGGCCGGTACCCAGACAATTTCCACCTCCGTAGTCCCTCGCCCCGTGGCCCGATTTAGTAATCCTGCCGCTGTGGCAGAGATTCTGCCCCTCGCCAAATTTCGGATGGCTGTTTTAGAGTCGCTGAAAATCAGGTCAGCTTCAGTATTACCTATAGCTAGCGCTATCGCCGCCTCCTCTGCAGTTTCTGAGGAGCGGGTTTTGACTGATCCAGAGGTGACTAAGCGTCCTCGCCCGTCCACCACCGCAACTGCAAATGCGTCCTGTTCTTATACTCGGCGACATCTACGTAGACTGCCCCGTTGTACTTCCCGTACTTAGCATGTAAAGCTCTGGCTCTTGCCTTTCTACGGTTCTCGTGATGTATCGGATGCATATTTTTAGGTAAAGGTTTTATGTACAAGCCCTTGTGCATTTCTCGCTTCACCTGAATTTTCATGTCCCCAGCTGGAGGATCAACTCCAATGCCGATCCCTTCCAATATATCCCTCCCTACTTTCGTTTTGGAAAGTCTACTGAGTTGCATCGCCAAGTGTGCCTCCCGCAGTTCTTCCAAGGTGTTGTGCACCCCTAATCCCAGCAGCCTTTCGGTAGAAGTATTGTTAGGCAACCCAAGGGCCGCCTTATACGCCTGTCTAATCATAGCCTCCACCTTGCCTTTCTCCGTCGCGTCCATCTTCATATAAGGCGTCGCATACACTATTCTACTGAGCACAAACGCCTGTACCAGCTTACACAAGTCCTTTTCCTTGACGCCTTGTTTACGATTGGCGATTCTCCTGATAAGTCTCACGGTAGCATTGACAGTATTTTTGAGCCTTTCCAAGGCCTCCCTATTCTTCCTGTTAGTCTGCAGATACAGCCCCAGGATCCTGATCGTTTGGACCTCAGCGACCGGTGCACCCCCCACTTTCACCTTCAGCGGTGGTGGCGGCACATAGTGCCTCGCATGTATCCCTCTTGGTTTATGCCTAAGCACAAAAAGCTCGGACTTGGGCTGAGAGCACGAGAGTCCTGCCTCCCCCGCTAGCTCCTCCACAATATCCACTGCCTGTTGTAAAGTTTCCTCCAATTGTGCGTCGCTTCCCCTTGTTACCCATAGAGTAATGTCATCCGCATAAAATGTATGTTTAAGTCCCGATATCATTGCCAGCCTTGGCGGTATCTTGATCAAGGCGAGATTAAACAAGAACGGCGATAAAACCGACCCTTGTGGTGTCCCCCTGCCCCCCAACGGGAAAGGATCCGATTTAAATTCTCCGACTGCAATCTCCGCAGTCCTATCCTCCAGAAATGATCGGATGTATCGGAAGGTTCTACCCCCCGGTCCTATGTCCGATAGGTTCCTTAATATTGCCTCATGGGTGACATTGTCAAAGGCCTTTGTAAGGTCGAGCCCCAAGATAGCCTTGGTGCCCGTGCCGTACCCAGGATCAACCACGTCCTTTTTGAGCTGTATCATGACGTCCTGCGTTGATAAATTAGCCCTAAAGCCAATCATCGTTTTAGGTATCAACTCCTTGTCCTCCACATAACCCTGAAGCCTGTTGAGGACCACATGCTCCATCAATTTGGCCAAGCAGGACGTCAGGGAGATGGGTCGAAGATTCTCAATACAGATATTCTTCCCTGGTTTATGAATAAATGTAATCCTAGCATGCTTCCACTCTGCGGGGATCTCCCCGGCCGCCCAATATTTGTTCATCAAGTCCGTGAGCGCCCCCACTGACTTGAAATCCAGGTTCCTCAGCATTTTATTTGTGACCCCGTCCGGACCCGCTGCCGACGTAGTACGAAGCTGCCCCATTGCAAACTCCACCTCCGCCACCGTAAAGTCCGCATCTAATTCGAGGTTTTCCTCTCCCGAGTAATCCGGCAAGAAACCGCCCGCCTCGCCGTTTATGTAACGACTTCGGAGTTCTTGAATGAACTCCCCAGTCGTGCCTTGATACTGATGAACTAACCTAGCCATTTGACCCTTCTGCGCCGATTTGGTTGCCGCCGGATCTAAAAGGTGCCTCAACAACTGCCATGTTTTTTTGCATCCGAATTGCCCATTCATCCTGTCACAAATCTGCCCCCATTGTTTGCACTGCAAGTCCAACGTGTAGGTTTCAATTTCTCGTTCTAGCTTGGCCACCTTCCTACGGAGGACCCCATTATGCTTTTGTTTCTTCCACCTCCGAAGGAGACTCGCATGCGCTTCCCACATGTGTAACAGTCTAGAGTCCGCCGTAAAACCTTCCTCCACCGTCGGAACCTCTTCTGTGGTACCCTTCACGTCCTGCTTGAGCGCCTCAACCCAGGCTCCCAAGTCCTCGATTTCCCCGCTCACTGTGTCTTTCCTGACTTTCCGAAATCTGTCCCAATCCGTCACTCTAGTTCCTTTTACCCTGTCTTTGTGCTTAGCAGCACTAAATACCGTGGAAAGGATATAATGATCACTGCCCAGTGGCTGTCCCGTGTTTACCCACTTCGCATCCCTAATACCTTTAACAAATGTGAGGTCCGGAGAGGTGTCTGTGCTAACGCTGTTGCCTATCCTCGTATGATCTAGCGGGTTGTTCAAGGTTGTCCATTGTAGGTCCTGAGCTACCCGCCAAAGCCTATTTCCCTTTGGAGTGGCTCGGATGTAGCCCCACTCCGGATGAGGCGCGTTGAAATCTCCAACCACAATGAGTTGAGCCCTAGCCGCTAGCCGTTGCGTCTTTATCAAGAGGTCTGGCAAGCCCAGCCCTTTATCTTTAGGAGAAGAATATACATTAAGTACAAAGAGACTCTTATCGTCCTTTCTTTTGGGCAGAACCTCTAGCAGGACGTAGTCCTCTCTGCTGCTATCTATTGTATGCTGAATCGCCGTGGCGTTGCGATGGACTAGCACGGCCGTGAAGACGCTCGATACACCCCCCCGATCAATCTCTGGCGGTGTAAATGCCTTAAATCCCGGTAATTTCACCCAGCCACTAGCCTCTTGCAAAGCTATAATGTCAGGCTTACTGTCCAGATTTTGTATGTGCAATTGCAGGTTCCCCCGCCTGCGACGGAAGCCCCTGCAGTTCCACTGCCAAACCTCAATTTGCTGGCGAGGGGCCATGATTAGGCACTAGGTTCACTAACATCGGCGCTTGGCCGACTACGGGAGGCAATCTAGCCTGTAGCGTAGCATTGAGCTGTTGAAACATGCCCATAACCTGTGTTTGGAAAGCCCGCATGTCATTGGTGAAGGCGTCAAGACGCTCCTCAATCTTGTCTAGTCTGGCTTCGATCCTGTCGACCCGAGCTTCCAACCTATCCTGTCTTTCCTCCTGTTTTCCTATTCTGTCCGCAAGGGCAGACATTTCCCCCCTAAGACTAGTGACTTTAACGACTGGCTGCGGCGTGTCCACCGTTGAAGTTTCTGCCACTCTTTTTGCATTAGCTCCCTCATCCGCCGATGGCGGCCTCTTAAGCTTCCCCCGATTCTCCACCTCCATAGCTGTGCTCTCGCTCTCGCGAGAAGCAGTCGCCTGTGCCGCTTTCAGTGGGGCCTGGACCACCGGCGTCTGTACCCTTTGTCCTTTGTCGCTTTTAAGCGCGCGTTCCATCTCTGCCATCCTGACTTCCATCTTTTTAATCGTCTCAGCCTGCTGCTGCACCTGCCTTTGTAGCTCCTTCTCTCGAGCAGTCTCACTCTGGGAGGCCACGTAGGGCCAGCTCACCTTTTTTCTCGTGGCACTGGGACTTCTTCCATGACTGGAACCCTGTTCTCCTTTGCCACGCTCGGGTCCGGACAGTGGTGGGAAGGAAGTGGACCGGTCCCTGCTCTTGTTATCGTCTCTCGCACCGCTGGATGACCGCTTCCTGGGCCTCGAGCGCCGCTCCTCCTTGTCAGTTTGGCCGTTGTCCTCACTGCCCTGCTGCAGGCCCGTCGGCTGCTTACGGGCTAGACGAAACTTGCAGTTCCGGCTCCCCGTGTTGTGCGCCCCATGGCACACGATGCAGTCCGGAGTGCAGGTCAGCGGCTCTCCTTCCGATGGCGCAGGATGATCCTTTCCGCAACGGCGACACAGATTAGTCTTCGGACGATAACAAACGTCCGCCCGATGTCCCACTCGTCTGCAGTTATAGCAGGTCTCGACTAACTCTCTGTACGGAATCACCGCGTACAAACAGTTCCAGTAAATAACCTGCCAGGGAACATGCTTCCCCCCGAACGTTATCTGAATCGCCTTCGACTTTCCCAAAGGTCTGGCATCCAAAATTTCTATGCCGTCATTCCTCTTCAAGAACCCCGCCCGAACTTCTGCCAGTGGGCATCCGTTGTACGCGTTGTAAATGACTCCGCGCACAGAGTTCTCCGGCGCCGCCACGTACGCCGAAATCTCAAGGTCATGACCGCTCAGCTTGAGCGTCTTTACATTCGCATATGCCCCACAGCGATGCATACACGGCGTGCTCACCGTCATCGTGTTATTTGTCTCGTTGACCCGCACCAGGTCTTCCTCCGCCGCAGTCGCATTCGTCAGCTCCGCTGCCGCTCTCAAGGCATATCCGAGTTCCCTCGACGTCACCATACTCAAGTCCCAATTCTTGGGTCGGCACACAACCTTGAAGTCCTTGGCTGGCATCTTCAGAAACGGTCCCCGTTTCTTCCACACCGGCGCTCTCCCGCGCTTGACTTGTTCTGCTCCGTGCGTCTGGCGCCCGTCGCTGCCCGCCTGCTTCTCGCTAGGCCTACTCTCGGGATGGTTCCCGTATACAGATTTCTTGAATCTATCTTGAGCCCGCAAAACCCAGGCCCATTCTCCCGCCTCGAACTCTTCGGGCGTTATAGTCTCTCCCTCAACGGAGTACTCCATTGTCTTCAGCCTCACAGAGGCCCACAACCACAAGTCACCGCCCCGGAGCCCGGTGCCGTCGGCGGCGGCTCGGCCTAATGATGAGGCCTAACTTTGCCGCGCGGTGGTTGAGCACGAAAAGCGTGGAAAAACCCCTAAAAAGGGGGCAAACTTGCCGAAATTAGGTGTCCGCAGGGAGAGGGCAACTTCCTGTGGACAATCCCACCAAAAGCACGTCCACAGCACAGGGAGTTCCACCGAAAAACGGTCTCAAAGCGGAAGCCCATGCGAAGCACGTCCGCAACCTTCGACTTCGTCGTCTTCCCCCCTCGCCGACTGTAGAAATGCACCTGGAGTGACCATATAATTGCTATCGCAATAAAACGTTTTCAAGTTTAAATTTGCTTTGGAGTGCGCAACAGCGGTTTCTGTAGTAGCTTAGTGCAAGGAGGTACTGCGTGCGTAAATGTTGTTTGCAGCTAGTTGTTCAGCACTGTGGGTCTCATGTGCCTTCTATACATGCGCGTGTCGTTCTGCCTACCCTACAAGAAATTACAAAACCTATAAACAAGCCCATATAGTTACCATCACCGCATACGCAGTGTGAGAACCTCGCGCTACCCGTCATTTGCATGTCTCTCTCTCTCTCTTTTTCTTTACCTATAACTCCCATCAAAATGCGACTGCCACGGCTGACAGTTCAATCTCTCACCTTGTCTTAGTAGCAGAATGACATAAACAAAGTGGCAAGTGAATAAATTGAACAATGTCGTTGTCGAGAGATTGGTGTTTTTTTTTCTTGTCTGTATGTTGGTAAAAATTGCAATAAATGAGTGTGTCAAACAGGCTGTGTGCCTGTTTTTTGCATTGTTGCACGAGTTTTGCATGACGTTGCGTATGAGTGCGTTGTCACTGTGCCAATTTAGCAAATCAGCAATGTTATGTAACTGTTTAATTGCCGTTCAAAGCAAGAGTTAACACAGATGGTGCCATAAGGATTCGAAGTCCGCAACATATTTAAAGTCTATTGGTTTCCTGTGCAGGAAAAAGAAATTCTCCATCAGAAAAAGGATACAACTTAACGTGCAGGAAATATTCGAAAACACTTTAACGACGCTGTTTATTCAAGCCACAGAGTTAAATATGCTATCGTAGAAAATTCATTATGATAGCCTGCGCGTTTGACATGTCAAATTTAATAAGCAAGTGAGGTAAGATAACCTCTCGAGATGCATCGGGAAACTTACGCGTGAAAAAAACCACAGGAAGAGAATGCAACTAAACGGTCGCGCGTTCAGCGCAACGTTGAAACTTCGGGTACTTTGCCGTCTTGTTATTTGCCCTTGCCGAGATTGCAATTATTATAAACTACTCCGTACGCGCGAGTTTTGTGTTCTACTCAACGAAAGAAAATTGTGACGACCCCAAAAGGCCACGTCGCCTCGTGGGGACATAAAACCTTGTAGCATTGGCAATTCCCAAAGGTGCGTCTATAGCCATTGCCTCTTTTACTAGGTAGCTGCGGTGTGGCTCGAGCTCCCAGAGCAACGGGTGTGCCCTGAGTTGTGAACAAGCGTGGCGAGGTGGGGTTCGCGTCCTACACTATCATCATTCGTTTAAGTGCATCATTCGTTTAAGTTCGTTTTATTAGATCAGCGGTCTCGCATTTCGGCAAGTACGCTCCATGACGTGCTGCTTCTGAGATCATGCTCAGTGTCTTGCCTCAAAGCACTGAGTCCGATCTTATAATTAATAATTCACTTATTGAGGAAAATAAATACTATGCATTTATCGTGACTTTGCTTCGAAACCTTTTTGCATGTGAACCAAAACCGTTATGAACCGTTACGGATAATTTCTTACAGCGAAGCTATTTATGGCTACCCTCCGGAAAAACCGTGGCGGCGAACAGAAAACGCCTTGCGGCAAAGCCAACTTTCTCGCGAATGTTTGGTAGCTCTCAATGCAACGTAGGTATCTTGGGAAAAAACCATGCTGACATTAGCCGCTAAGACGACTCTATCATTACGCCGAGTTTCATTTACTTGTCGTAATTAGTTAGTTCATTGTGAAGTTGTAAACGTTGCAGAATTCCTGTCTGCTGTCTATCCATGCGCATCGCATCTACGGAGGGAGTATGGTTACAGAAAACGGCTGTAACTGTTGTTCTATCGAAACTATCCCGAAACAAGTTATATGACACTTAGCCGCTTAGATGACTCTAACATTACACTGAGATTCATTTACTTTTCATAATTGCGTAGTTCACAGTGAAGTTGTAAATATTGTAGAATTTCTGTCTGCTGTCAATACATGGGCTTCTACGGAAAGGAAACGGCCAGCCCCACGCTTGTCCGCTAGAATAAAACTCTAGTCCTTCCAAGTTTCCTTCAGCTAATTAAATAGGAAGTAGGCTAAATCGCAATTTACAAACAAACGTGTTTTTTTTTTCGTACACTCCTTTGGACTGCGCCCCTGTCAACTCATATCGTCGCTTGCGTCAAGGCTCGGTTTAACGGCCACCTGCGTCCAAACGGCGCTCCGTCGCAGCTGCGTCGACTAGAACTGCGTTTTTAGAGCGACGTCATTAAAGAGCCATTGGCGGTGTGGACAGTAACCAAAAGGTCATCATCACTTGCGTGACAATATAAAGATAAAACAGAGAGTAAAGAGACAAGACAGCAAACGGGGGATTGTGTATTTCTACGTATTTCGCATAAATGACATATACATAATTATCAGGGTTTCTATACCAAGTTGACATTTTCAAATTCCCTGAGTTTTCCATGTTCTCCCTGAGTGCCTTTGCAAAATTTCCTCAGTGACACAGAACTTTGTTTAATGTCAAGACGGGCTGGGCATCAAGTCGCCCGTTGTTGTCACTTTTTAAAGATCGTTCTGTCTACCCTCACCGATTCCCCAGTGCAGGGTAACAAACTGGATATCTATCTTCCGGTTAACCTCCCTGCCTTTCTCATCTCTTTTATCTCTCTCTCACTCTCTCTCTCTCTCTAGTAAGCATGTTAAAAAATAAAAAGAACGACTTCATTCAGTTTAAATAGTAAAGAGAGTCAGTAGTGCTTATTTTATTCAAAATGGAAAACCGAAGGGAGGGGTTAGTAAAATGGACAACGAATAAAATATCTTCGAAAAAGAAATGGTAAGCCCATTGCAAATCGAGTCGAACATGTTCCAATACGAATAAAACGATGCATACAGAAGCACATATTTTCGATAATGAGCTATTTCTATCAAGTGATAGCAAGCCCATTGGTATTAGGCCCAAATTTAGTCACAACTGGGATTCTATCAGCAGCTGGAAAGTGAACCTGAACTGTCCTGAGGTACTCTCAACACCCGCACAATGCCTCAGTGTTGCGTTTCACTGCTTTAAAGAGTTTATTTTGGTTTGGGTGAGGGTCACCTGCATCTCGGCGTCAGCCAACACTTTGCTTTTTGAGCTCAAGCTCATTCAAAGAAGAGGCAGCACAGTTCCGTTCCGGATCATTCTTCGATTTGATGGTCCTCGTTCCGCCGCGTGTTCGCCCTCCGGACCACTTGAAGCATCCTCTTGGTCAGCTTTACAGTCAACGTCCGATTTTTCGGGCTCCTTAGAGGCCGCTGAAACCTCCGAAAAATCTCTGAATTTCTGCCAGTACACTTGTTAGGCACATCGGCGTTCGTGCTGTGACATAAAACGGCGGGTGAACGCGTGAATAATTAGGGAATGAGTACTCTGTGCCGTGGCAATTGCCCATTCCCACACTTGTTAAGCTTCACCGCAATACTTTACGTATGTTTCACCGCGCAACATTTGTGTGCTAAGGCAAAGCTGCCAATCGGGAACCGGCATTATGCAACGCACCGTGCTTTCTAAGCTTCGAAGCCAATCGCGAGGATTACAGAGGCGGAGTCAGTGCCATTGCTCGCAGCAGCGAATTCTTTCAATGAAAAACACGGCACCGAACGGCAAGAACCTTAATAGCGAACGTCGAAGCAACTAGGCCTCGTGTTGCCGCTGTGGCGGTTACGGTTGCCAGCGGATCTGCGTGCGAGAGCGCTGGTTCGAGGCGTCGAGATAATAAAAACGGCGATATTGGCTTTCATTAATGCCGTTTCTGACCTGCGGTCGCAGCAAAAAGTCCGTAAAATCGGACGGCGAAGGGTTCTTGCGCCCGAAATTAGTCACGTTCTACTACATTGGCTCTATGGGCTACATGGTGGTGCTGCGAAGTGGTCCTCATTATAGGGCACGTCCTAAATATCGGGCGTCCGGAAAATCGGTCGTTGACTGTACACTGGCAACTCCTCCAGCCGACGACACGGCGCCAAAGACAATTCGTTACACGATTCCTCTCTTTTACTCGAGCCAGCATTAGGGCGACTTTCGTTCCCTTTCAATAAAATGATAGCTTATTTTCCCTGGTAGAAGCGTGAAATCCCAGAGTTTTCCCTGAGTATATCTAGACTATTGAAAATCCCTGAGAATTCCCGGTTTTCGCGGTTTTCCCCGGTTGGTAGACACCCTGAAATATATGTATATTAACATACCAACATAATTTATACCACCATAGCAGCTTCGGTGGCCAACCACCTTCACAAGCTAGAATGGCTCTTCAATCTTTTTTTTTTCTTTCCGGAGCAGAACCGGAATAGAGCTTCTTTCAGTGGAACAAAACTAAAACCAGAACGAAAAACATTTTGTTCCAACACCCTGCTCGCAGTACCCTTGCCAGCCTTGTATACGTCGCTGCGTGGGGTCAGAGTTTCATTCCACATCGCTATGGGTGACGATGCACCAGACCCTTGTTACAGGTACCCTTGTCGCGAGTGGGGAAGACCTAGAAAGTACGCTACAGCGGGTGAGGGCTAGAGCAGCTCGAAATGCCGCTCATCGTAATCGCCGTCGGCTTGAAGCGGCCCGACGAGAGCAACGTTATGGAATGCAGAATTGTTGAAGAGAGAGGCCGCGGCCGCACGTGCAAGAACAAATTTCACAATACGTGCACATGGGGCAGCAGCTTCTCTCTCCCCCAATTCTGCATTCCCAGAACGCCTGCGTCGCATTAGGGCCGCATGTTGGTGAATGGGAAGAAGAAAGTTCAACAGCATATCAGCAGAAAGTACAAGCTCAGCAGCAGATCAACAGAAGGTCCAACTATGGGATTTCGCCTTCACATTCTTAGACCGTTCTAAGGAGTTCCTGTAAAAATTTTAACCAGCGGCCGTGCCTCAGTCTACGTAACATCGCCCCAGTCGAACTTGGGAAGATCTACATGAACGAGTTTGCCACATCAATTTTTTTTCTTTCTTCATCCACTGTTTCCTGAAGATGTTTACACGGTAACTCGTTGGTTAAGAAATATGAGCGCTGGCGTCCATAACTTGCATATTTCTCGCACAAAATATGCTTCCCACTTCGCATACGACGTTTTAACGCGACAGTGTTGCGTGACCCGTGCCGCGGGAAAATTCGGCGTCGGCGTTGGCGGCGGCGTCTGCGGCCGTGAACAATCATCTCGAACCACGCTTCCCGATACAAGCAGGCCCTCCGCGTGGCGCAGATGCTTTATTGAACTATAATTGAATTGCTCAAATTAAAATGCGTCAGAATATTCGTAACGTAGACTTACACACAACCCACGGACATGATAGCGTGGCGTAGTAATTTGAATATACGAGAAAACATAAATTATGTCACGCGGCAACTCAAACACAAACCCCTTTTAACACGATAGCATTTTCCAGCTGCCCTTTGAGGTCTAGGAGTGGCGCGACCCGCTCGGTTCCTCGCCAACACCATCAAGAAAGAAAAAAAAGAACCAGCCACCAGCGGTTGCAGGAAACCATTGCGGTTACATAAGCTGCAGTTGCCGGGAAGCGTGAGGAGCAGTCAGGGATCTTTCAGTGCTATCGCGTTCCTCAAACTTTTTCTAGATTTATGAAACTTTTAAATAAGACAAAACTTAAATTGAGATTAAAAGTGAAAATCGAAAAGACCCGTACAGCATCACACTGTGGCACAGTTACAGCTTAGCGCAAACTGCTGCGCAGTCGTCGCTGAAGCGTCGTAACGAAACGAACAAAAACGCGACGCCTCGGAAACGAAAAATACATGGAGAAAAATAGTAGGTGAAGTGGTTGGCACACTACAGCAATATAAGTATGGCAGTAGGGCCAGTGTGTGACAGCCGCAGATAAATAGCAAACCGGGAACAGATTTAGAGGTCTAATTGAACAATCGCAACGACGCGAGAGAAATGACGCAACTGTCGTTTCCTCTTACCGGGAAATGATTCATTCTTCTCGAAAAAAAGGGCAGTTACCCGATCAACAATATCGATCATGAAGCCGCAGAAAGATATTGCCTCAAACGCTTGTATGTCTTAACATTTTCTTAGCCGCACACCAGGTGCACAGTATACTCTCGTGTTTCGGCGCAAGTCGAGCTCGTTCACCGCTCTCTCCTTGCGTTTCCAATGCCACGCATCGAAGCATTATGTGATATATCGGGATGCCGACGTAGTTGCCCCAACAAAACTACGAGGCCAGCTCGCAAGCCGCAGTTAAAACAAAAGGACGAAGCCTGGCCTTCTCGGCGTAGGCGCACGATTGATCGTCGTAATGAAACGAGCGCTGACATAACAAATCGACCTTGCCCCCTTTATTCGTGGTTTGCAGCTCCCCGAGAGCTTGTTCATTTTTATACGCTCGTCTCGAACCAGGTATCCGCGTGCAATGTGGCAGTGCGCGCACTTACATGATTGTGTATTTTGAGAATGCTTACGAGCATATGCGCCTTTTTTTTTTTTTTCAGCCTCTATGCAGCACAATAAAACACTGCAGTCAGGCTCCATTACTAACCTATTCACCTTGCACTAGCTTGGGTAAAAAACTAAAAAATAAAACGTGCGAAGATCGCTGCCATAAGATACACCTACGCACGAGGCTTAGGAACCCTGTGTGGTATCTAAGAATAACCGAAACGTACTACCGTCTCTGAATTCGTATACTGGACACCCACGTCTTTCTTTGTGGGCGTTCTCAATCTGTCCTAGTGCCATCTCGTCGTCCTTATCCACCCACTAGCGTATGACATTTGACTGGGTGTATAGCCGTGAATTTGCTTTCCTTCCTTTCGTTGTCTTCTTTTATCTTTTCTCTTTCTTACATTAGCAGGCTGTGTAACTCATTCTGAGGTTGCTTTCTTCAGACTAGCACGCAGCTTCGTTCGAAACGCTCACTGAGTTTCTCTCTCTCTCTCTCCTTCCTCGTTTGTTTACAGGCTCTTAATCCCTGCAGCCTTCATTGACAATCGCATTTTTTTTCTCCGTAGAAGGATTTGAAGCCGTCGCCGGCCGTCAATTACGAGAACATCCTCACGTCGTCATCAACTGCGACGTGTTCATCATCTGCCACACGCACTGCTTTGTTACAGCAAGTGGCGCACGAATTGAGCACAGCAAGACTAACACTCGCTGCCATCGGCACGCTCGTCAAGTGAAAGCACAAGTGGCGTCTGTGGAGATCAGGGTGGCACTGCTACGTGGTGCTCCTTGTAAAGCATCAAATAAGCCGTCGCGGCGCCTACACTTAGTTGTACAGGCAGGTGGTCGGATTTACGTTGTAATAGCGCTGAGGGAAAGGGCGCGTGCTCTCGCGCAACCGAGTTGCCGGGAATGGCGGGGACGAAGAGGGAGAGGAGAAGCAAGGTAGCGATAGGTAGCGATTCCCGCTCGCTCATTATTTCGTTCGGTCTCTCAGTCGCTCGTTCGAGCTGAGCCGTGCTCCCTGAAGAGAAACCGAAGTGGCACCTTTTTGGGAAACCATCGCTGGCCAGGAGGCGCTACGACAGTTTTAGTGCGCGACATATTTAACGATAGATAGATAGATAGCGCGACATAGATAGCGCGACATATTTAACGATAACAGACGCGCGCAAGTGTCAACGTTTGCTTAGTCAACGTTTGCTTAGCCCGATGCTGCCAGCCAAGTTCTGTCCATGGCCATGCGAGTTGCGTTGAGCGCATGCGCTGCTACGTCCTAGTGCGTCGGTTCCCTGCATGCTAGGAGCCGTGAAAAGCGTGTCTCAAAAAGATCGGAGAATTTGCTGACACGAAATAACTGCATGTGCTACTGGAAACTGTGTCTACCGCTCGCTAGGCTGTGTGTTGCGGCGCTGTTGATTGCACGCGAAGCTTCAGCGCTGGTTGCCCCTAAGCACCCTTCAGTGAAGTTTCCCTGTACATGTCACGTCACTTAGCAGCGGTGGTGAGCACCTGCTAGTAAGCCCTCACCGCCATTTCACTGTTTTCCGTACTGCACTGAGGCCTGCCTGCCTGAAAGCATCCTTTTCCATCACTGCAGCCTTTCGGCAGCTCATTCGTGAAAAGTTTAAAAAAAAAAACAAGCGTAGATATTGCTGCGTTAAGGATTGTCACAACCGCGAAGAGTATGTCGCCATCAAACTGTACCCCTTTCCTTCAAGATAATGGGACGCAACTCGGCGGCTAAGTAGATCGTCGCAGTTCTGCGCGACAGGTAAGTGTCCCTCTTGCGAATTTCTCTTAAACGAACTAAAATGTAAACGCAAACAGAAAAGAAAAAAAAAAGAACCAGCAGGCAGCCGCGAAAATTTTGACCGCCCTTCCACTACTGTGGAGAGAGGTGCAAGCGAAGCTCGGGATCCGCGGCTCTTCGTTGTCGCAACGTCTCGGCTTCGCACTCCCTCACGGTGATTTCGGCGCGTCGACGACGAGCCCTTTCTCGAGCGAGTTCCCGGCGGCGTTCATGAAACGCCGCCTGTTCTTCGGCCGAACGCACGACGCGCGGCCCGCTCCCGCTGTCGTTCCTTCAACACAGCCTGCTCTTTGGCATAACGGACCAAACGCGACCTCCCCATCTGACTGCTGGGCCTGAACCGGCGGGAAACGACGGACGCGAGGCGATCGAACGCGCGATCACACCCTTTCCCTCCTCCGGGGGAAGGGGCCGCCTGTGATTGGCTCGTGCCTTGCGCTGCGTCTACTTCTTCATGCATATAAAACCGCCCTTTTAAGGACGCGTATGATGAACCGACAGTGGCTGAACAGGTACGGGATCAATTCCTGTTCAGCCACTGTCGGTTCATCATACTCACCCTTAAAAAATTTTCGCGTCTGGACGCTTGTGTTTGTTTGCCCGAATTTTGAAGTTTCATTGGACTGCGTACCATGTGTGCCTTTCTTTGTCATGTATGTTCAAATGTAATGTAACAATATTGGTTTGACACTACTCATAATTCCACGCAATACAGAAAAAAAAACCGACAGTGGCTGACAGTGGCTGAAAACACCCCTATAGTTAGTCTTAATTACACCCATCATTTAAGTAAATTATTTTAAGCACTTCGCTGCGGTGTCCATGCTGTTTACTTCTTTGACACGGTATATATGGTTGTAGTCGTAAAGTCGACATCCTTTCTCAAGCGTGGGTGGTCGAAAAGGCACCTCTATGTTTTCAATTGCCTTAAAACCACAATTTAGCACGATCGACATGTTTCAAACGAGCGCCGCAAAAGCATGCCTTCGTACAAGTGGCCGCCTCGGTGTTTCGCGACACGGTGGCGCAGATGACCGAGCCGATCGTTGCGCCGCCTAACCATTGAAGGTAGCCTATACAACCTATCTATCTATCTATCTATCTATCTATCTATCTATCTATCTATCTATCTATCTATCTATCTATCTATCTATCTATGTCTCGGTCTTTCGAGGTATTCCTTTACATTGACGACCATCTTGAGTCCCGCACGTGTGGTTTTTTTTTTTTTTTTTTTTTTTACGGAAGCTTTAGGGTGCGGCCATTTTTGGCTATTCACGCTAAAAAAACATTAAAATAAATTATGAGGTTTTGCGTGCCGAAACAACGATCTGATTATGAGGCACGACGTAGTGGGGGACTCTGGAACAATCTGAACCACCGGGGGTTCTTTCACGTGCATCTAAATCTAAGTACATGGGTGTTTTCACGCCGCCGTTCTTTGTCTGTAACAACCAAATGCACGCTACCACAGTCGGCTCGTATGCAAGAAAATTATTTTACGAATGCGTTGGGTTTTTTTTTTCTTTTTTTTGACCATCTTAATTTGATGTCACTGTGCACAAAATTGCCAAATTGTCTCTGCAACAGCCCAAGATTGCGGCGCCGTCTGATCGGAAACGAACTATTCTCAGAACCTTCTCTTCCTTTGTATAGGTGCATGGCGCCTCCACGACGCAACATTGACGTTATGACCAGCCCGATGTAACTTGAGAGAAAGATCGCGCTGCTGTGTACGACGCGCTGGTTAGGACGCGGCAGTTTTCTAAACGTGGCAAAGAAAATCTGCTTGAAATTTAACAAGACTTCTTTTTTCGAATATACGGTGAAAATGGCATTAAACTATCAGACAGTGAAGATATATACACAGCGATTTTGGTGACGATGCATTCAACCTAAACAAAACCAACAGGGCGCTACCACATATCAAAAGCCTGTTGATCGTGACAAAAAAAAAAAAAAAAACGTGTGGTTTAGATATGGTTTATCAAGCAAAACGTTCGTACATACACTCTTACACAACACGTTCAATACCAGTGTGATTAATGTTGAAAAAGTGTTTCTGTTGCTGCCCAACAGTTTTCTGTATGTGTTTGCTGGCGTGCTTGTTTGTTTTTGTTTGTTTGTTTGTTTGTTTGTTTGTTTGTTTGTTTGTTTGTTTGTTTGTTTGTATTTAATAAAGGATTAAGAATCCATGTCGCCAAAGTGGCAGTGGGCTATAGACTTTCTCCCGCTCAAACGCTCAAACCAACGAGACGTGGCCAAATAAGTGCTTTCTCGAATCAGCCGTTACTTAACAAGTCTTCCCATTAACAGATCGTAGAGGAGCCCCTAAACTCCCATATTAACGAGCGCCTCGTTAAAGCGTCGTTTGCAGGAACACCGGCTGCGCGCAGGTGGGCCATTCCTGTAAACAACAACAAAGGAGCGGATGGATATTATTGTGATCGCTGAGGAACTGGGCGGCTGCGTTTAGGAGTGTTCGACCACCGACACTGTACTCTTTTAATGGCACAGGCGGCACCGCGCTAGATATTCCTTTGAGACCGGAAACACAGCTCAGGGGCCTGATCGTTATTCAAGTCGGTTATATCATCCACTGGCGTGTCACAAAAACCATTTTCGTTTGTTGGCATAAAACCTACACTTAGGTGATGAAAGCAACATCAGCTGTCTGGAGATGCCACTGCATGCAAGTTATTTCGAAGGGGAAACTAGTCTTGTGCAATTTGTATGAAATATAACTGCGAGTCAATAAAATCAATCAATCAATCGATCGATCTCCATGCATGCAGAATTATCTTCCGTGTATATCTTTGTCGTGCGTGTATAGGGAATTACTGTCAATTTTCTCTAAGCGTAACGGCAGTAATATGTTTACTACTTCTACACACTCTTGCATGCACCCGGCTTTATATACGGAATGTATACTTTACGTAAATGCTCTCGTTCGGCAGTTTCGTCATTGTTTGTATATCTGAGCATGACACTTCTTGTAGGAAGGAAAAAAAAAAGAAGCGACAAAAATTAATTGACACGAAAAGCCATATCAGGCTTAAGTTTTCTTTTTTCCCCATTTAGGCACGCATTAGAGTTGACATGCATATATAGGCTACATACTTAAAGACGCGTTTGTTATATCGAAGTTACGCAAGTACGTAAGCCCGCTCTGATCACGAACCCGGGTCGTTCATAGGACAGATTGGTTACGAAAAGCCTGAGAGAGACGTCAAGTGGATTGTGCACGTGTTGATTATGAAACTAGGTTTTATAAGAAGTGTGTGTTCCTTTTTCTTGTTTTTTTTTATAACAGATGTACAGGCTGAAATCGCCAGTTTATTAAGCAGACGGCTGTTCGGCGGCTCTGAATGCGTCGCGTCTCGTAGTATGCATGGGGCCCTTTTCAAATTTATGTCATCTTTATTAGCGTAGTCGCACCCGTTTCAACGATTCCAAGCTATTAGCCGCAGTTCGTGAAAGCTGTGCAAGAGTAAATTAAATTCTGGTGTTTTGCGTGCCAAAAGCAGAACGTGATTATGAGGCGCGCCGTAGCGGGGGTGACTGTGAACTAATTACGACCACTTGGGGTTCTTTAACGCGTACCCGATGCGCGAGCATTTCTCCCCATCGAAATGGTGCCGTCGTGGCCGGGATTCGAAGCTGCGTCCTCGGGCTTAGCATGCGCAACGCCGAAGCCACTACGCTACTATATACGCCACTGCGCCGGGTAACTAATGTTGTTAAGCGCGAAAGCTACAGAACACGGATACGCATATATGACACTAAAACACTAAAACACATGGCAATTCACTTTATGTGTCTTCATGTTTCGTAGTTCTTGCGCTAAGTGTAACAGGAGTCTATTTTCATGTCCAATAGGTCACTGTGCCTCATTCCTAATTTTTAAAAAAGATATCGTTCTCACAACTCACTATTCAGTATATTCCGTATATTACTAAATGAATAGATGAATGAGAAAAAGGACTTTAAACCCGAAAAGGTTAGCCTCAAGCCGTAAGTACTTCTGGCAGGCTACTGCGGTTATTAGAAATTAAAACTAAAGTAGACGGATATAATATTCAGAAATATTACAAAACGATCACATTCATGCGTACATGAACATTTGAAAATTACTGCTTATCAAGGGCAATGTTGAAAGAAGTCCAGTTACGGGTACAATTCCGATTGTTGAGCGTATTGAAAAGCAGGTAAAGATAGCGTAGTTTATTTTGCGACTTCACTTAACGTTCCTTTCGGCGTAGTTCCTGTGCGAGTCGCGCATACGCGCCTCCCGTGAGCAAGGTCATTCTATTCTATCCATCTGTCAATCAATATACTTACGCTGAACATAAAATTCAGTTGGTCAGGCCGCTTTTGGTGGTCGTGTGTGTGAAGCTCTGTGCCCAATTTACGTTGAGAAAAGTATAGGTAATCAACGAATCATTAAATAAGCATTAATAGATTAACTCATAATTTGTGATTTCATATACTGGCGCTGTTTAACGTCTCAAAGCAACAATGGGCTGTGAGGGGCGCCATAATGAAGAGTTCTGAACAAATTTTCGCCCACCTGAAGTTATTTGACGTGCGCCTAAATACGAGTACAGCAGCGTTCTTGAATTTCGCCTCTAAAAAAAAAAAAAAAATCAATGTCGTGAAAAAGGGTTTTCGAGTAAAAACTGATGGAAGCACGTATATAAATGGAAAAATATCAAACTAAAGAGTCTCAGCCTCGAGTAATATAATAACAACAACGAACGCGGTTCACGAATTTCGCTCTTCGCTGCTCTCACAGGTAGATATAGGTGTGTATCGCCCCCACAAGGGGAAGAAGAAGTACTAAAGAAACGTGGCGCAAACGAAAAAAAAAAAGAAAAAAAGAAGTGGCGCCTGCTTCAGCGCGTCGCTGGAACAGGCGCCGATTTTCGATTTATCGATGCACCAACCTCGCAGTTGCTTTTGTGTGCTCCCTGCCACGGCGGCAAGAAATAGCGCGACGAGAGACTTTTTTATGTGGTAGAGAACACATGCCAGGTGTTCGATACCAGGTTATGCGGCGACGCGTACAACACGACGAGCGACAGTCGAGATATTCTGTTATCGGTGCGTGCGTGCGTGCGTGCGTGCGTGCGTGCGTGTGTGCGTGCGTGCGTGCGTGCGTGCGTGTGTGTGTGTGCGTGTGTGTTAAATTAAATTATGGGGTTTTACGTGCCAAAACCACTTTCTGATTATGAGGCACGCCGTAGTGGAGGACTCCGGAAATTTTGACCACCTGGGGTTCTTTAACGTGCACCTAAATCTAAGTACATGGGTGTTTTCGCATTTCGCCCCCATCGAAATGCGGCCGCCGTGGCCGGGATTCGATCCCGCGACCGCGTGCTCAGCAGCCTAACACCATAGCCACTGAGCAACCACGGCGGGTGTTTGTGTGTGTGCGCGTGCGTGCGTGCGTGCGTGCGTGTGTGCGTGTGTGTGTGCGTGTGTGTGTGCGTGTGTGTGTGTGTGTGTGTGTGTGTGTGTGTGTGTGTGTGTGTGTGTGTGTGTGTGTGTGTGTGTGTGTGTGTGTGTGTGTGTGTGTGTGTGTGTGTGTGTGTGTGTGTGTGTGTGTGTGTGTGTGTGTGTGTGTGTGTGTGTGTGTGTGTGTTTCGTTTAGTTAACGAAGAGAACGGTGGAAAGCTATTGCAAATATCAGATATCGCACATAAATAAGCAGAAGGCTAGTATTAGGGGAAAACATATCTTCCACAATTAACATTCACCAGAAACGTTAAACGTTTGCCACGCATCACTCGTAGTTTGGTCCCCATTTCTACCAAATATGAACGCAGTGTCATGTACACTTCTAGCACTCTGAGAAGCATTGCTGATGGTGGCCTTGTAACCCTTTCAAGCAATTGCTGTAGCAATGTTTTTTGCAAATATTCCATTTAACTGACGCTCACACACACACACACACATATATATATATATATATATATATATATATATATATATATATATATATATATATATATATATATATATACTCATATATATGCTCATAGATATAACTAATAAGATTCTATTCCCTTATTGCGCACGCTTTGTTGCAGATTGAGTTCTTTATCAATATTCGGCAAACGTCCTACGCGATTGGTAAAATACGCTTCTTCTGGAACGTTTGTATTAGTAATGTGCTCCCCAAGAATGTATTTAACGCACATACTTCAAAATTTATTTACTAATCGTCCATCACTAAATCAGCACGCAATTACTAAAGTTTCTGCATTGTATGATTAACTCCTTTTGTCGGATTTTATCAGATGATTACCTACCTCCTGCTAAACCATTTAATACTAGAAGTCACCATCACCTAAACATCGCGCCTTATTTTGCCCGCATGGCCAACGCTTTTAAATACAGTTTCTTTGCCCGTGTAATTGACTATCGGAATGTTTTGCCTGGTCCTAATCGTTCTCTGCTTTAAACTTACCTTTAGCGACTATTGAATAGGTAGTTATGATAGTCTTTTAGTCTGTATTGTTTACATTGCCTCTGTTATTTGTCATTGTTCTGCTTTTCAGACCCACTCCTGCAATTGCCCAATAGGGCTGCAGTATAAATAAATAAATAATAAAATAAATAAATAAATAAATAAATAATATTGCGCCTATTGTGGCCAAATAGAACATTCCTGCCTCATTTGCTCCACTTAGGACAGCGGGAAAATTTTGTAGGAGTCTTATACAGCGCCTCCAATCCGGCAGAAAACGAGAGTTTAAGAATCTGTTATTTAATAAATAATGCAGACGCTTATAATTTTGCCAGCATATTACTCCTAACGTGCTCACATTTCCTCGAAATGTAAATCCAGTGGATTATCAAGTCTCCTCAGGGCACCGTGAAAACATGAGTACAAGGCTTTCGAACGCTTCTAGTCGCACCAACAGCTGCCCCGCAAAATTCATTACGGATTGTCGCAGGCACCAAAAATATTGCCACGTGGGTTCCTTAGCAGTGATGCAGCGCTGAAGGGCACCTTACCTTTGAATCATAACATCCAAGGAAACGAGGTCGGTTTGGCAATCGATGTCCTAACAGCCCGAGGAGTTATCTCATTAAATCTCGCCACGTGGAACCGTGCTGCTGTACCGGTGAGAGTTTATTTTCCGTCAGCTCATGTATGCGAATGACATTTGGCCGATTTCGTGCTATGCACGCAACGCCAGCATGCCCCACTGGCCAATGAAACTATATATACATATATATATATATATATATATATATATATATATATATATATATATATATATATATTATATATATATCGGACGACTCTTTTTTAAGCAAGTTCAGCGACGGCAGCCTTACGCTCTCTTCTCCCATTTTCAAAATCATGAAAGATTGTGGAGGTGCCCTCGGTTTTCCAAAATGGTGACGTGCTTGGAAGCGTGCCATCGCTGAACGTTAATGAGAAAGAGTGGTCGTATCCTGTCTTGCAGCCGCCCGTGGCCACCCGAACTGTAAGCGTTTGTCGTTGTGTTTTCTCCTGTCGTCGCTCGTATACGCTCTGCTATATACGATGTAGAGATGCGATAAAGGTCGTGCGAGGCCTCTTCGCTCTGTGTCCAATCTTTTGCCATTATTTTTCTTGGAAAGACACGTAAAATTGCCCCACGAACGCAATATGCTAGCGAACAGCTGTCCTTACCGCACTCACTCTGCCTAGGACCCCTGCTTCGGTGAAGGCTTGTAACAATCTACTTGTCATGATATCAACACACTGAGGGATGCAGCAGTGCTATACGCGTGCTATAAGGATATAAAAAGGCAGGTTGTAAAGATATCGCAGCGAAAGCTCCATGCGCACCCATGAAAGGTCTTGCTTTGAGTTTTTATTCTGTCCGCTTACACAAATAGGTTGACCTGCATTTCATTTTTTTTTTCATTTGCCATCATGTGGCTCCAAACCATTACATTCGTTGTCGACAGCATTAGTCCAAAAGTACTTCTTCTTGGGGTAGTTGGTGCTTAGGCTTGCTGCAGTACATTTCGTTTTGGCGCGTGGTTTAGAATGTGAAAAAAAGGACTGAGGAGAGACAGTGACGAGCCAACTACGAACTGTTTAATGGCGGTGCCATCATGACTGCCATTAAACAGTTAGTGATTGGCGCCTCATTGTCTCTCCTCTGTCCCTTCCCGTTCTAAAGCACACGCCAAAACAAGAACGTACAGCAAGTATTAGTCAGTTTAGGCGCTTATATTACGACAACCATAATGCGAGCGTCGAAACGGTTTTCCACGCTCTCTTCCACGTTCGCCGTCTCTGCTCGCACTGCCCCGTGCCACTCACGTATTCTATCAATAATATAGCGCCATGTCTGACCCACATAGTACTTCCGCATCGCAGCGATATCTTATTACCAATAGCGGGTGTCCAGCTGCCGTCGTCCATAATACACCACACGTCTATACTACATAAGGTCACTCTCTTTCAGAGCTTCTATAGTTATGAGATGAGCGTAGGCTTTTTTCTGGATCTTCTAGAAACGTTTTACCACCTGGGGCGCCTATAACATAAAGCTATTCCAAACTTTTCTGTTCCAATTCTGCAATCAGCCCTCCGCGATTGGGCAAAAACTTTTTTGGACCACCCCCACTTCCCCTGTCTGTCACACGACGTCACGAAAACCGCGATAGCTTCCATCTTCCCACGTGTACATAAGATTACGCATGACTGGACTGAACAAAACAAAAATATTTATTTCTGATTCGATGCCTTTTCGCCATTAGCCTTCTGCTATTGTTCAAAAGTTTTCGGGCTGCGCGCACTTCACCTGCCTGTCACGCGACGTCTCAAAACCGCGAAAACTCGCTGCGTCAAAGTGACGTGAACACTTCAAATATGCATTAATATGGCGAACAAAACTGATTTTTTTTGTTTGTTTAACCGGAGACCACCTCGTTCCGAAAGGAATAAAATATGGCTGCCGCCGATCGCTCAGGAACTGGCTACTGGCACCTGCCGGATGGCGTGGGCTTATTTGCGTATAATAAATTTTTTTTACGTGGCCGTGTAACGTTATCGAGCACTTCCGGCACGTTTACGACATCGCTCTGCCAACTCTTCTTTGCTGAGGATCCGTTTTAACGGCATTCTTATCCTTCCGTTGCACGCCGCATTCATTAGAATGAATAAATCTTGCAGCTCGATTTTGAAGCGATTCCAGTTGATTGATGAGATATACTTGATGAGGGTTCCAAATGGGGGATGCATATTCTCAAATGCAAATTAATCCAGATTTCCCCACTACGGTGTGCCTCATAACCAAATCGTGGTTTTGGCACGTAAAACACCATATTTCTATTATTTCTTTGCCTACTTCTGTCTCCGTACCGAGCTATTTTCTTCCCAGTCGGGGATACGTACAGTGGACCACCCAGAAGCCTATGGATGAGCTCCAACTCCTGTCCCCGGAGCCGCCTGGACTTCGTACGTGCCGCCGGCTTACCCGCCCTGTTTTAATTCCTCTTCCCTCTTGCGTAGGCCTACGGGCCCCTTCCTATCAGAAATAAACAAAGACAAAGTGCCAGGGGGTATGTGCCAACTATTTTTTCAATCCTCCACATCGTATATGTGCCACAAGGGTGCATGAGTGCATGAGTGCATGAAGAACTTATGCAAAGCAAAATGCTATACGTGCGAGAATCTATACACACTGCATGCAAAGTGATTAATGTATCAAAGCGAAGATTTCTTTGCCTCTTCTTCCCAGTTTGCGGGGGCTCGCTGTTGGCTGCTAGCTGCTGCTAGCGGATAGGGACAACTGGAGAATGTGCCACTGGATATTCGTCCGAATAAAAAACATGAACCACCGGGCATGTGAAACTGAACATGCGACACTGGGTATGTGATGTGCTAGCAGAACAAGAGGGAACAAGTGAAGAAATCAGCCACAGAGAAGTAGACGTCATCAAAACCAGAGGACGAAGTAGAATGAACACGATGGGCCAGGTCGAGGTCAAGATCTCTGCTGCGATCCAGATCCAGGTCCAGGTCCGGTTCAAGGGGCCTCCCGGGTTCCATAACCCAGCCAGCATCCGGGCCTCAGCCCGCCTCCACACGTTGCGGAAAGCAGCCCACCCTTCTTTGGGCCGATCTGGTACGACCCAAGCCCGGCGCCAATACCCAGGCTGCTCCGACATCTCGTAGCAACCCGCCCACAGAGCAAGCTAGAGACGCGGAAGTCATTCGCTTACGCAAAGAAAACGACGACCTCAAGAACACGATCAAGACACTAGTTAGCGAAATGGCAGAGATCAGGAAACTCGTTTCGAATGTGTCGGGTAACGGTGCGTCAATCACGGCCACCGAGACTCCAATCCCAGCTCCGGTAGACGGTACTGCGACGTCCTCCAAACGCAGGGCAGTACTCAAACAAACATGTGAATCGGGAGCGTTGTCTGCAGAAGTCAGCGAGATTAAGCAAAGTCTCATTGGCCTGGCAGACGGCCTCAAACAGGTCACCGCTAGCGTCGCTTGCCTCAGTGATAACGTTCGCCAAATTCAGGTTGCGCTCGGGGACCCCAACAGGGGCCTCGGAGCTCTCGCAGATCGCATCGACGCCATTGAGGCGCGAATGGCTTCATCCGCCTCCGTCGTACAACCGCTAACCGTTCCCGCCATACTAAAGGAAGCTACACTTCATTATCCCACCAGCGCGGCGACAGTAGGACCCATTCTTTGCGCAGGCCTAACTGCTCCGTTAGGTGGTAGTCCGTCAGGTCAGCCATAATGGATAGATTCAGAGAGAGTTTTCGCATTTGGCAATGGAACTGCAGAGAGTATTCCAACAAAAAAGCCCCTCTGCAGCAGTTTTTCAGGTCTTTCTCTGCGAAACCTCAGGTCATTGCTCTCCAGGAAACATTAATCTCCGCAGCCTCGCTCCAGGGATACAGGGCCGTGTCGGGCCGGCCCGGGGGCCGAGGGATTTGCACCTTGATCGATAAACGGCTAACTCATATCACCCACGACCTCAAGCTGGCGAGTGGTAGAATCGAATATGTCATGGTTGAGATCCTGCTCGACGTTCCGCAGCGGAATCAGCGCAGAAACAGCGTGTTCGTCCTCAATGTATATAGCAACCCCAGAGACTCGCGCCAGCAGTTCAAAACTATTCTCAAGAAGGCGACCGACTTGGCCGGCCCTCGACCCTTCGTCGTCGTCGGCGACTTCAACGCACCATATGGCATCTGGGGTTACGTCTACGACACTACCAAGGGGCGAAACCTGTGGCAAGACGCCAACGAGATGGACCTCACTCTGGTCACTGACAAGAATTTCCCTACGCGCATTGGCAACTCCATCACCCGGGACTCGACACCCGACCTCGCCTTCGTGAGGAACGTCGAGGACGTGGGTTGGGAGAACACCGCCATGGAGTTCGGCAGCGACCACTACATTCTCGAGACCAACTTCAAGGTGTCTCGGAGTAGGGTCAGGGAATTCACGTTCATTGATTGGGACCATTTTCGCAAGATTCGTGACGAACCCGGGAGAGCCAGGGCACCCGCCACTCTCGAAGAATGGTGTGAAGGCATCCGGAACGACGCTTCCGCGGCCACCAAGAAAGTGGAAACAGATCTCGACGTCGAGCGGATGGACAGCAGACTCGCCCACCTGATCGAGGCCAAAACCGCCATGCTCCGCCGATGGAAGGGTCAAAGGCTCAATCGCAGACTCCGAAAGAAGATTTCGGAGCTCAACAAGGTCATCGAAGACCACTGCAAGGCGCTATGCCAGCAGCAGTGGGACGAGCTCTGCGAATCCATCGACGGACAAATGCGCAACGGCAAATCCTGGGGTATGCTGAAGCACCTTCTCGATGAAAGCGGCTCGAAGTCCAATCAAAGGCATACGTTGGCCCGGGCCCTTCACGAAGCCACCAGGTCTAACACGGTCGATGAACTCGTCGCAAAACTCATAGAGAAGTACTTGCCTGTCCGTCGCGACGGAGATCCGTCGACCCAACTCCTGGACTACCGAGGCCCTCCACGCCCCGAGCTGGATGAAGACTTCTCCATTGCCGAGGTCAGACAGGCCATCTTCGCGCTCAACCGCAAGTCTGCGCCGGGTCCGGACGGAGTCACCAACAGAATGTTGAGAAACCTCGACGACACGTCGATTGTCTTTCTGACCGACAAGATAAACGAGTCCTGGAAGAGCGGCATTGTACCTGCAGAATGGAAGACGGCCTGCACGGTGCTCATTCCCAAGCCCGGCAAGGCCCCGAACATCGAAAACTTGAGGCCGATTTCTCTGACCTCCTGCGTCGGCAAGGTCATGGAGCGCGTCGTCCTCAACAGGCTTAACGGGTACCTCGAAGACAACGAGGTTTACACGTACAACATGATCGGCTTCCGCGCCGGACTCTCAACTAAGGATGCCATGAAACTAATCAAGCATCAGATTGTGGATGGCCGTTCCAGAGACGTCAAGGCTCTGCTGGGTCTGGACCTCGAGAAGGCTTTCGACAACGTGCTCCACACCTTCATCGTCAAGACCATTTCAGACCTGGGTCTCGGTTCCAGATTCCACAACTACGTCAGCTCTTTTCTGACTGACAGGAAGGCCAAGCTTCGCATTGGAGACTTCCGCTCCGAAGATGTACCCCTCGGAGGGCGGGGCACTCCTCAGGGCGCCGTCATCTCCCCTACATTGTTTAACATCTGTATGATTGGTCTTTCCGAGAGGTTGGCGCGCGTCGAGAACGTCAAGCACACCATTTACGCCGATGACATCACCATATGGTGCTCCCGCGGCTGCGAGGGCAGAGTCGAAGAAGCCATGCAGGAGGCGATTGATGTGATCGAGGAGTATCTCCGCCCCACCGGACTTCGATGCTCCCCCGCCAAGTCGGAGCTGCTACTTTACAGAAAAGAGAAGGGAGGCAGACCCAAAGATTGGAAGCCAGTCTCTGAAAGCAGCATCAGACTTCGCACTTGTGACGGGGGGGTGATACCCAGGGTCGACGTTATTCGGGTCCTGGGCATGTTTGTCGAATACAACGGCGGAAACGGAACTGCTCTCCGCAAGATTATCGCCAAGACGGACAACGCTTTCCGCCTCGTTCGCAGAATCGCAAACCGGCATCGAGGCATGAAGGAAAGCAATCTTCTCAGGCTGATCAATGCCTTCGTACTCTGCCACCTCACGTACACGATTTCTATGCACAACTGGCTCAGAGTGGAGCGAGACAAGCTCAACGTTCTTATCCGCAAAATAGTCAAGAGGGCTCTCGGGCTACCCATCAGGACCCATACCGAGGATCTCTTGAAGCTGGGGGTACATAACACCGCCGAGGAGATTGCCGAAGCCCAAGAACGCGCGCAACTCACTCGCCTGGGCACCACAGCAGCAGGTAAACGCATCCTCGAAGAGCTGGGTTACCACCCTGCGGGATTCCCGATGGTCAGTACCCCGATCCCTAGGTGCATTCGAGACAAGTTCGAAGTCGCCCCTGTGCCCCGAAACGTCCACCCCGTCCACAACGAGGGCAGACGCAAGGCCAGAGCAGCCGCCATCCTCAAACAGATCAAGCGACACGACATTAGCGCAAGCTTCGTCGACGCTGCGGAGTACAGTGACGGGAAGACCTTTGCGGTCGTTGTGGTCGACTCGGGCGGCAACATTTCCAATAGCGCCTCAATTCGCACTTCAGACCCCGGAGTCGCCGAGCAAGTCGCCATCGCCCTCGCCCTGCTAGACGGTCGTGGCTCCGAAATTTATAGTGATTCCAAAACGGCAGTTAGGGCTTTTCAAAAGGGTTGCATCGCCAAGGAAGCTGTTCGTCTTCTTAGCGGCTCGAGTCCACATGCTCTCACAAACCATTCAATTCACTGGTTTCCCGCTCACGTAGGATCGGTCGAGGGTGCTCCCCCGAACCTCAATGAGTCTGCCCACGAGGCTGCGCGTGACCTCACCGACCGCGCTTCCTCTATAAGGAGCACTGACTCCCCTCCTCTCTACGGTCACAGGGACGCTCCCGCTACTCACAATGAGATTATTAAATATTTCTACATGTCCAGAAGGGTCTTTCCACCCCCTCACCCCAAGTTGAATAGGGCGCAAGCCGTTTCACTTAGGCTCCTACAGACCAGCACATATCCGTGTCTGTCCGCTCTCCACGAGGCTTACCCCGACGTGTATCGCGACGACGCCTGCCCGTCCTGCGGCCAGACCTCCACTCTACCTCACATGCTCTGGGAGTGCGGGTCGACATACCCAAAGTTCATCAAGGAGGAGTGGGACTCGCTTTTGCGTAGCCCCGCTCTAGAAAAGCAAATCCTGGCCGTCCGGCGTGCCCGCGACCGGGCCGGTGGGCTAGACCTGCCGGTCCCGACGTGGGACTAGCCGGGTGCGCGACGAGTTCGCGTCCTCGCCGGACCTACAATAAAGTTTATTCACTCACTCACTCACTCAATGAACACGATGGGACCAGAGTGGGCATTCAGCAAGGAGCGTTGCATGAGCTTCAGAGAAGTGAAGAAATCTTCAACAGATAATTTTATATGTTGGCATGAGAAGTGAAGCCGTTGGCAACAGAAGCAGCCGAGCGCAGAGAAATTAGCAAATTGAAAAAAAAATATTAAAAAAACATGGGACGAAAGCGTGCATTGAGCGAGGAGCATTTCGTGCGTTACATATGTGACCGGTATTCCACCAATCGTGGGATACCGGTGGTGGAAATCAAAAGCCATCATGGCAGTACTGAAGGGAACCGGCTATAGTGCACTACTCTAGCCACGGCCTCCTCAAAGGCGAATGCTCCTTGTTTCACTACGATAGCAATTATAGTGGACACTCCAAGCTAATTTTCACCGTGGTCGTCGGCGTTACTGTGGGGCTCCGTATGTATTTAGTGTTATTTATGATATGTGCTCATTCATGCCTTATGTACGGGTTCACATGTTGCACTGTTCCATCACTAAAGTTGCTCACAGCAGGTCTTACTTTCCTGACTAAATTATTCCTCGGAATTTTGAGAACGCCAGCCCGCAAGCAAATTTCTTGAAACATATATAACATCCACAGCGCATGCCTTTTGTCTTAAATCTTCTTCGACTATTATTAAATGTGGTAAACAACTTCAGTACTCAAACATGAAAGTGGTGTGATTTAACTGGCGCGCCTTTTCTGCAGGCAGCGTATACCGGTGCTCGTGCGAGGCCATCACAGGCGCTACAGAGGACACGTTAATAAAGCTTTTAAGGGGGCCACAAATTTTGGCGCACCCGCGTATGTCGGGTCCGAGTTAGTCGGACCCGCGTATAGTTGGATTATTGTCCGAGAAGTTCAAGCGCAACGCTATACCTTGCTGTCACAGTCGGTGCATCGCCCTTGCGTGAAACTCAGCTTATTCTCTACCGGGAAATATATGTATATATATATATATATATATTTCGCCACCCAAGCACGCGACGCTGCGTGCTTGGGTGGCGAAATGGCCTGCGTTTAGTGGCTGTTCCTATGGCGATAGTTCATCGGCCTGGTCATGTACACGGCCGCCTCGGGGCTTCTACGCAAACGGCGTTGCTGGATGACGCCATCAGATTTCACCACTGCAGCCATAAAAACTCGCAGCTGGCCTACACAACGCGGAGATGCAAAACACGACGTGCGAAACAAAAATTACATTACTGGCTAAAAAAAAATGAACGAAGACGCGCAATGAAGACAGAGGACACTTTCGCGTTAAAAACTGACTATGCAGTGTTACGTTTCGCCTACAACGCGCGGTAATGCCGGCGCGGATGCAACGGACGCCGGGGCTTTGTTCAAAGCGGCGGACATTTTGGCCCGTCCGACGCCGCCGCAACGCCTACCCGCCAAGCGTGTCCAGGCGTGTTTCAGTGCCACGTGTCTTCGTGTGTGCGTGTGTGTGTGTGTGCCCTCGCTTGTCAAAGCGCGGCAGCCGGGGAGCGGAGTTCCCCGAATGAGGAGCCTGGACGTCTCTCGGCTCAACTGTTCGCGCCGTCGTGTGGGTGAGGGTTGGCGATGCGTCACTACACTCGGTTCAGCAGGTCTCTCGGCTCGACAGTTCGCGCCGTCGTGGGGTCATGCTCCGCCGTCCCGTGACCTTCATCCCGTGACCTTCATCCCGTGACCTTCTCTTTTGGACCGCGACGCCGAGGGTATAAGAGCAGCTGCCCCCGGACGCCAGGAGAGAGGCTCCGATTTGTACTGTTGAGTTACGTGCTCTCCCGTCTCTCCACTCCGGTCGACCTGACCGGCCGCTCTTTTGCTATGTTAGAATAAACAAGTTGTTCTGTTACCAGTCTTCTCATGCTTTGCCGGGACCTTCAGATGCTTCCAGTGCCCCAGGCCGCCAGGCCAACGCTACCCTTGGGGCTTGCGACCCATTGGCAATAACGGGCGTCAGCACCGAGACCCCAACAACTCGTGCCAGCGGTGCGATACCAACATCTGGTTGCCAGCGGTGAGATCGCGACAACGGAGGCCAGCAGCGAAGAGATGCGGTTGACTGTATGCTGAGCAGCACAACGACCATCCGGGAGCAGTGCAACGAGCCCTGTGTGACGACTGGTTGCCTGCAGCGGAACGACTGCGCTGAAGTCTTAGCTGCGAGGTTTGGTGAGTGCGGGACTTTCTTCTTCTGAGTTTTGCCAGGCTTTTGTTAGTGTTAGAAACAGAGCTGGTAATTGGGGTTGTCGTTGCTGCCGGGTTAGTTGCGGCAAGACAATAGTAGGCAGTAGAGAAAGCAGCATTCAGAGCAGCCATGGATTTGAAGTCGTTGCGCAAACCGAAATTGCTGGAGCTTGCGAGAGAGTTGGGTCTGGATGTCTCAGACAAACTCAGAAAACCAGAACTGCTAAGGGCTATTCTTGAGTTAGAAGCTGAGGATGACGAGCTGTCGGAATGCCTTGAGACCATTGAGGAGAGGGAGGAGCAAAAAGAGAAACAGGAGCGCGAACTTAAAGAACAAAAAGAGAAACAGGAGCGCGAACTTAAAGAACAAAAAGAGAAAGATGAGCGCGAACGTAAAGAGCAACAAGAGAAAGAAAGAGAGCGCGACTGTCAACACGCTTTGGAAATGAAGCGTCTCGAGTTAGAGATGGAACGCGCTCGTAATGGAAGTCAGGCACACGGTGCAGGAGAACGAGTATTGTTCAAAATGACTGACCTGATGCGGCCGTTTAAGCTTGGAGAGGACATTGGTTTGTTCCTGGTTAACTTTGAGCGAACGTGCGAGAAGCAGGGGTTCTCTCGGGAAACGTGGCCACAGCGCTTGCTCACTTTGCTACCCGGCGAGGCGGCCGACGTAGTCGCTCGCTTGGAGAGAGAGGAGGCAGAGGATTTCGACAAAGTGAAATCGAGTCTGCTAAAAAAGTACCGGCTGTCAGCGGAGGCGTTCCGTCGGAAGTTTCGGGAAAATGAGAAAGGCAAAAGTGAGTCATATACAGAGTTTGCCTACAGGCTTATGTCAAACATGCAGGAGTGGCTCAAAGAAGAGAAAGCGTTTGGGGACCACGAGAAAGTTCTGCAGTGTTTCGGGCTAGAACAGTTTTATAGTCGGTTACCTGAGAACGTGCGGTACTGGGTCTTGGATAGGCCAGACGTTAGTACGGTGGCTAGAGCCGCTGAGTTAGCCGAGGAGTTTGTGACGCGTCGGGCTCGCGGAGCTAAGGACGGTCAAAAGGGTGAATTTGGCTCCAAGTTTGAGAGGCCGAAGTTCACACCCATGAGAGCAAAGGGGGATACACGTAGTGCGGATGCGAGTGAAAGCAGTCCGACCGAACGTAAGGAGACGGCGACAACCGAAGCCGAACGCAGAAAGCGGTTCGAGACGAGGCAAGCGCGCGTTTGTTATACGTGCCAGAAGCCGGGTCACTTTTCGGCGCAGTGTCCAGAAACAAAAACACAAGTCGTGTTTTTGTCTATATGCAGCACTGACGAGAACATGAAGCTTCTCGAGCCTTACATGCGAGACCTCCTCGTGAACGGGAAAGAGTGCCGAGTGCTTCGCGATTCCGCAGCTACAATGGATGTAGTTCACCCCTCTTACGTAGAACCCGATATGTTCACGGGCGAGTGCGCATGGATCAAGCAGGCAGTGGAAGCTCATAGCGTGTGTCTGCCGGTAGCAAAAGTGCTTATTGAAGGACCTTTCGGAGCACTTGAGACGGAGGCCGCAGTGTCATCTATGCTGCCCCCCCAGTACCCGTACCTATTTTCGAACAGGTCCGATCACCTCCTGCGCGAGAAGGGGCTTTTGTTTGGTGAGGCTAGCGTTCAGGCCTCAACCAGATCGAAGGTTCGGGAGCTCGCTGCAAAGGCGGTAGTTGCGGGGCCGACGTTGTTGAACGATGAAAAAGGGTCAGAGGCGCAGCAAGCTGGTATTCAGGGCACGCCCGAACGGGATAAAATTGAGCCTGTAGCGTTAAAGGCACCAGATACTGGAGAGGAAATTCCCGATGCGGGAAAGTTAGAAGAGCTTCCGGTCGAGCTTCCGGGACTAGGCTCAGTGACGAACAGGAAAGACACCGATCAAGTCATTAGTGACTTAATAAGTAAGGCATCGCTGTCGCCTGAGCAGAAAACAGAACTACACCAGCTCTTACAAGAGTTTCAAGGTCTGTTCTCTGAGAGGCCTGGTAGGACTTCTGTCCTTACTCATGACATAGAACTTACCTCCCCAGAGCCAGTACGATCCAAGGCGTACCGGGTGTCACCCCGCCAGAGCGATATTATGGAGGCTGAGGTAAAGAAAATGCTACAGCTCGGTGTTATTGAAGCGGGTGAGAGTGATTATACCTCCCCTTTGATTTTAGTTGAGGTACCGGGCAAGGAACCTCGTCCTTGCGTCGACTACCGCAGGCTTAATTCCATCACTAAGGATCAAATTTATCCGATCCCTAACATCGAGGAGCGCCTTGAGAGAGTGAGTAGCGCTCAGTTTATTTCCACCCTAGATCTTGTCAGGGGTTATTGGCAGGTTCCACTTACAGAAGAGGCTAGTAGGTATGCGGCGTTCATTTCACCAATGGGGACATTCCGTCCTAAAGTTTTGAGTTTTGGTTTGAAGAACGCGCCATACTGCTTTTCAAGCCTCATGGATAAAGTGTTGCGGGGACAGCAAGAATTCGCTTTACCGTATCTAGACGACGTAGCGATATTCTCCGCATCCTGGCCTGAGCATATGGCGCACTTGCGGGCAGTGCTAACCCGCCTGCGCGATGCGGGCTTGACAGTCAAGGCTCCCAAGTGCCAGTTAGCACAGGCCGAGGTTGTCTACCTCGGACACGTGATTGGTCGGGGTCGTCGCTGCCCCTCTGAAATAAAGGTGGCCGCTGTGCGAGACTTCCCGCAACCGCGCACGAAGACCGATATTCGGTCGTTCTTAGGTGTCGCCGGCTACTATCAGAGGTACATCCCCAGGTACTCTGATATCGCGGCTCCCTTGACGGATGCTCTAAGAAAGACAGAGCCGCAAACAGTCGTCTGGGATGAGACGAAGGAAAGAGCTTTTAGCGCCCTAAAGAGCGCCCTAACAAGCCAGCCTGTGCTACGATCGCCCGACTACACAAAAGGGTTCGTTGTTCAGTGTGATGCTAGTGAGCGAGGCATGGGCGTTGTACTGTGCCAACGGGAAAATGGAGAAGTAGAACACCCCGTCCTGTATGCTAGTCGTAAGCTGACCAGTCGTGAGCAGGCGTATAGCGCCACCGAGAAAGAGTGTGCGTGTATCGTGTGGGCCGTTCAGAAATTGTCATGTTACCTAGCCGGCTCGAGGTTTATCATTGAAACGGATCACTGCCCTCTCCAATGGCTGCAGACCATCTCTCCCAAAAATGGCCGCCTCCTGCGCTGGAGCCTCGCTTTGCAACAATATTCCTTTGAGGTGCGTTACAAAAAGGGGAGTCTCAACGGTAACGCCGATGGCTTAAGTCGAAGCCCCTAACGTGGGAATCAGCCTCAAAATTGCTTGTTACTGATGTTTTTCTTCCTGAGGCAGGATTTTTAACCTATTGCTTTTGTGTAGTGTTTCAAAGTGATGATGTGCTTTCTAGTGCAATTTTTCGATTTGTGGACGCGTTCTGAGTGCTGCTAAATTACTGTAAGGAACTAGGCAGCAGTAAAAAAGGGGAAAGAGCCTGGCAGGGCTTAGTGAGGGTTGTGCCGTGCTTGCTGACTGAGCGGTTGACTTTTGGCGTGGTTCTAACGCTTGCCGGAAACGAGAACAAAAATGTCAACTCTCCCGAAGTCACTTTGCAGTGTCCTGTGTGCACCTGAACGTGAGAACGAGGCCTTCTCTGTGCGCTGCGCTCAAGAAACGCCCAAGGACGCCCAACTTCGGTTATGAGCATCATCGAGCGACATCCCTCCGGACAACGGATGCAGTCCCCTGACCATCGGGATCTCCTTCCCCCGGCGGGGCGGTCTGTTACGTTTCGCCTACAACGCGCGGTAATGCCGGCGCGGATGCAACGGACGCCGGGGCTTTGTTCAAAACGGCGGACATTTTGGCCCGTCCGACGCCGCCGCAACGCCTACCCGCCAAGCGTGTCCAGGCGTGTTTCAGTGCCACGTGTCTTCGTGTGTGCGTGTGTGTGTGTGTGCCCTCGCTTGTCAAAGCGCGGCAGCCGGGGAGCGGAGTTCCCCGAATGAGGAGCCTGGACGTCTCTCGGCTCAACTGTTCGCGCCGTCGTGTGGGTGAGGGTTGGCGATGCGTCACTACACTCGGTTCAGCAGGTCTCTCGGCTCGACAGTTCGCGCCGTCGTGGGGTCATGCTCCGCCGTCCCGTGACCTTCATCCCGTGACCTTCATCCCGTGACCTTCTCTTTTGGACCGCGACGCCGAGGGTATAAGAGCAGCTGCCCCCGGACGCCAGGAGAGAGGCTCCGATTTGTACTGTTGAGTTACGTGCTCTCCCGTCTCTCCACTCCGGTCGACCTGACCGGCCGCTCTTTTGCTATGTTAGAATAAACAAGTTGTTCTGTTACCAGTCTTCTCATGCTTTGCCGGGACCTTCAGATGCTTCCAGTGCCCCAGGCCGCCAGGCCAACGCTACCCTTGGGGCTTGCGACCCATTGGCAATAACGGGCGTCAGCACCGAGACCCCAACAACTCGTGCCAGCGGTGCGATTCCTACAGCAGGTTTTATCAAGCGTAAGTGCTTTACAGTCTGGGCGTTCAGTTTCTTCCAGACGAGGGAGTGGGAACAGAAACTTTGCACCTACAATACAAATGAATGTAGGATTACATTATCGTAGTCAGTAAGAACTGACATTACCTGCTATTTAACATCCTATACGTAATGTTCCTCGTTTACCTTGCAGGAGTCACTTGAAATGAGCAAGCCTTTCTATGCCTACCCAACGAGAAATTTGTCCTTTCGTCACGTAAGAGGAATGCAGTGGCTCATACCTACGTAAGCAGTGGCTCATATACCCCCTTAAGCAAACAAAAATGCAATGTTTCGTACCCACGTACGTAAGGCAGATGCTACAAGCGCTCAGCAAAGCGAAGCGAACAGTGCATATATTCATTGATATAACCAATACAACGCACAGAAAAGCATACGTTTCAATAAAGAACAAGCTCAAAACAAGCATCCCAACCATCAATAAAGCATTGCGTACCCCTTCAGCAATCGCAGTGGCAGTGGTTGCAAGAGCTTCGCTGGACATCCGTGATAAGGACCGATAAGAATTGATAAGTATCGGATCATGTTCGATTAGGTTGATAACGAACGATGAGGGTTGACAGGGGTTTACGCTGGTCGAATCAAGTTTCATAACACTGATAATGACACCGGACTGCGGGGAGATGAGCAAGTGGCACAATGCTTACGCATACTTAGACAATTCCCAGAGAAGTTTCTGCGTTAATTTTTTTACCCAAATGAAACAGGCGGAAGTTTCATTTATGTGAACATGCAGGAACTCGCCCAGTTCACCCTGTTCAAGTAATGACGTAATATGGCATATAGCATCCTGACCATTTCAGTCACGGCATCCACATCTGTAGACGCGACCTATTTTTGCCATTTCTGTGCAGTGGTAGTCACGAATAGAGCACAAACATTAAGCTTAGGGTAACTTGAACACCCTGCTAACCTAAATTACTCCCATTTTACTTCTGAGTGATATGTATCGTTACAGAGTACCGCTTTGGTGAAGGCACTACCGTGTTCTACGTGACGTTTGACGTGGGGCATGTCGGTAGAAACCTGGAAATGTGTTTTTTTCTTTCTTTAAATATTTGCCGTGAATAAATAAATTGTACATATAATCCAAGCGGGGGATTCAATCCTTTTTATGAAGAAACGTAGCATGACTGGCTTTATAATATTCAACTATTTAGTTACTCTTTAATTATGATGATTAATCAGAAAATGCACAAAGAGTCATTCTACCACCTTGATTTGCTTTCAGTGGAGTCTCAAGCACCTTGACATAAAATTATGTTTCACACAAGCATCAACAGTCGATCATGATTCGTGACTGAAGGGGCTAAAGTCGTTTACTGGGCTATGCAGCACGAAAATGAGGGCACGATGACGACATTTATTTGATTGACATCTGTGTAAAAGGAACGCTGATAATTGCTCCCGCGTTGAAAGCTGCGCTGCCAGTGACTGCGTTTCACTTGGCTTTGAATTAGCACGCATAGCAATACGAGTATGCGAATTAACCCAAAAGCTTGAAATTTTCCAGCTCTTATACTCAGTTATTCTACTCTATCTATGCTAAATCTTATCTCCGCATTTTCATATAGCTTCCCCGTGAGAACGATGTAAAATGTCGTTCAACCGTGAGCAGGGTACGCGGAATCACCAGTGACTCTCGCGTAAGTTGTGTAAAACATAGCAGCTATACAGAAAGCCACGAAGTTGTGCAAGCGTCAGCTTAAACTGGAACAGCTTGGGAAGTCCGTCGGTGCAAAAAAAAAAAAAAAAATAAGTTAGGTCTAGACCTATTCTTCGCAGCAAGAGAGAGAGAGAGATAACAACTTTAGTGAAAATGCCTGCAGAGTCGGTTAGGCTCCCTCCACGCAGGGAGGACAAGCTTTTACCGCGACGCGGCCACTACGTCAGTCTCGTGCATTGTGCTCCTCGAGGTCTTGGTTCCTCGCAACTTCCGCGGGTCCGAGAGGGCCGCCGCCCCCTTTCCTGGGGGTGCTGCCCCCTTCTCCTCGGTTTCGCGTGGTCGCTGCCTCTCTAGAGCTGCCGAGACCTGCTGGACGCAGCAAACAGAAAAAAAAAATAGCTGTATGTTTAAGTCGCGGAGCCATGCTACGAGACGAAACTAGGCAAAATGATAAACATACCAAATTTTCTTCAAAATTTGTTGAAAACACACTTAAGTTGGGACAAAAGTAAAATAACGAATAAAGATGGCGCTACCATCCCTATCATCCACTGCTGTTTTCTTTTATTAATTTCTAGAGCGCCGGCCCCCGCATTGTCAACTGCTCGAAAAATAATGGCCTGCAAGGCATTACCGTGACAAAATTTCGCTCGCTTCGTAGTGCTCCTTCGAAAACACTACGGCACCTTCACTTTGGCCCTTCGGAGATGGAGTCACAAAGTTCGACGGCAGTGGACTCTCGCACACTGACTGCGCCGTCCTCACTGTCGTTCATCATTGGCTCCTTAGTTTTGGCAGGCTCGGTGTCTGTCCCCGCTCCCGAGACGGGGCAAACTGCGACGACGCAGAGACCGGCGAAGCTGGCTTCTCGGTCTCGGTAGACGCCACGATCGACCAGTTCTGCGTGACTTCGGCCATCGCCTCACTGCCGTCCTTCGCACGATAGCGCCCATTTAAAGTCGGCTCCGAGCTCAGAACCGTGGTAGCCGAGACGTCTGGAGTGGCGCCGTTCGGCGACGGCTGGCCCACTTCCGCTGAAACGTTGTCGCGCCCCTTTACTTCCAGAGTCGCGTGTCCTTGCGGCCCGGACACGTCCGGCTCGGCCGGCGTCCCGTTACCCGGGAGAGCGCTGGCCGTCGAAACGGCGGCAGGTTGCAGCGTCCCAGCACGTGCTTGTACAGAAGCGCTGGCGAAAAAGCGAGTCCGCGAGCGCCGCCTTCGGGTTACCCTGACGAGTCTCCACCGGTCGTTCCGGTCGAGGATGTGCGGCGCATCCTGCGTGATGCGCTCCTGTCCCTGCCGTCCCGACGTCGTTCCTTCAGGCGGCGCGGGACGCGTGGGCTGCTGGAAGAGGCTCCGGTAGGCGGCGGGAAACACGATGGCGGCCGCAGCCCTGCCGCTATGGTCGGCCCCCGGGACGGAATAGCTCGGTTCCAACAACCTGTTCTTCTGGGCGAGCACGCAGACAGCCGCGGCCGTTACGAGACCGACGGCGAACGCGCAGACACACACCGCGGAGACCAGAGTGCGGCGACCGCCTTGCAGAAGCTGGTCGGAGAGCTTGCGGGGCAGCAGGGACGTTAGGGAATCGACCGCTTCGGCAGCCATGGTCTTCTTCTTTACAGTGTCGAGCTCGCACTGCGTTAGCACGTGAGGGATGCGCGCGGCCGATCGAGAGACGAATCCTATCGTATCAGAACTGCTGCGGAATCGTCGAAGTCGACGAAGAAGAGAAACGTCGAGAAGCGACAAACTTGAAGCGAAACGATGATGAAGAGGAGCGGTCATGATGAGGCGAATGGGAGGTTGTGTTGACCGGCTTCCGATGCAGAGTCACGTCCCTAAACGCGTACCGTTATTTATTTATTTATAAAATGCTGCGGACAAGAAGTCCAAACAGGGTGAGCGGAACACACAAGATTATTTACACACAAGAATAGGAGGAAACAAGTGTGTAACACCTTTTTCACACACATTCTTTGGTCATAAGGTCATTAAGCAAAATTTAAACAACTTCGATATAATACAACTATAACTAATGCACGAAATAACATTATTTACACAAATGGAATGCAGGTCACGTGCTCTGGCGATATGCTTCAGTTAGTTTATCCCAGTCAGCTATTATTTGTGGAAAAGAAGAGTACCGAAATGTGTCAGTCCTTGCGACTGACACGTTATCGGTCAGGACTCCCGACTTTTAACCTTTGCTTCTTTGTAATGAAGAAGAAACCATTTATCATTTTCTTTTTTCATGCTATGGCCCCACCTCCTTGGGTAAAATTTCACTTGAATTCCCTTTCCGTCAACTTGCATTCTCAATTAATAGTCTAATTGGAGCTGTCCACTTTTGCCGCAGTCACAGGGCAATTTGCAATGCACTCTATGAGTTTACAGAAGAATCAAGCCAGTTATTTTGCTAGCGATTCTATTTCTCCACTGAGATTTTCTCACGTGTTCCTTTAACTACTATTTAAGCACGAGGTCGCAGGATCAGATCCCGGCCATGGCGGCCGCATTTCGATGGGGGCGAAATGCGAGAACACCCTTGTACTTAGTATGGTATGGTATAGTATTCCTTATGCGATGGCGCACACCCACTGTGGGGGATTGTCCAAGATTTGGATGAAATTAGGCAATCTTTATTAAATACTAAAATTGGTAAAGCTAGCTGGAGGAAATGAATAAAAATAAAATGTCTAAGAATTCAAGACAATCTCTTTGTAGCAATTATAAATTCCTCCACGGTTGAGCAAATATCCCTGTGGCACTTTCCAAGAGAAGAGGCTCCTAGAGAAAGGATATTTATAATTGAAAAGCTTAAACCAAGCTTTGTAAATCTTGATTCTAGAATATTTTTTTCTTAAAGAAGTAAAACGGCGGCAGAATATGAAAAAAATAATCTATTGTTTCATCTTCTCCACAGACTGGGCACAGAGGGGAGGGTACCAGACCAGCCCTGTGACGATAGAAGTTTAATTTTGGTATTCGACAACGTAATCGGGTAAAGATGACTTCAGTTTTTCTAGTGTGAAAGGAATTTTTGGGCCAAGGGAATAGGAGGTGTCGATATTCTGAAAAATTAGCTACAGCTGGGTTCAAGAAGTGTTGAATAATTGTATATCTCCTTAATCTAGTAGTCGTCAGGTAAGCTATTGTAGGAAGTAATGGTAATACAGGGCCACTGAGGGCCGCTCTCGCGATACTGTCAGCCATTTTGTTCATGACTAATCCTTTATGTCCAGGCACCCAAAGGAATCTAATTAAATTTATCTGGGCAGGCACTAGAAAATGAAATGTACGTAAAAGGTTAGTGACACCATTTGCTGTGAGCGAGGAACATAAGGATAAAGAATATGTTATTATTACTACCGCCGATATTGACGAATTTAGTTTGCGTAAGGCTAGAACTACAGCTAAAAATTCAGCCAAAAATGCGGAAAGGAAGTCCGGAATCCTGATTGCAAATGACCAGTCTAGAGCGGGAGAGAAAATGCCAATTCCAGATTTTTCTTCACACTGTGAGGCGCCTGTCGCAATGACCGTACATTGACCGCACCGTACCGTACAATGACCGTACATAAACTCAATAAATGGTCCTGTAATAAGCCGTTTAATATATTATAAGAGAGAAGTTTTGCATTATTTTGGTAGATGTCATCATATATAATTTGTAGGTTCTCTCGCACATCACAAATAGGTGGTACCTGAAAGAGACGTATATTTAAGGGATTTATCAATGTTTGTACGAAGACCACCTGTGGTGTATAAAAACGATACCAGTGTACTCCGAAGAAAAGTGCAGGCTGGGAGATGAATATGTATTTCAATCTTGTTATAGGGGATTCATACAATTTTAAGACTGTTTGCACCGTCAGTAAACGAAATCTACGCAATATTGAGGGCAACCTGACTTCTTGGTCTAACACATTTCGGTAATCCGCAACACAGTCGTAGGGCTTCCCGCTCAAGTAGAACAAGGGGACGTAATTTATAAGCTGGAGCACCAGAAAATAAAACACATCCAAATTCTAAAATGGGCCGCACATACATTTTGTATATCATTAAAAGTGGACCTCTCCGCATTCCGGACCGACTGTTGCACAACTTACGTAGAATACCAACTGCTCGCACTCCTTCTTTAACTATATGATCAATATGGCCGAGCCAGCTGAGGGAACCGTCATATACTACACCTAAGTATTTCACCGACTCCACTTGAGGTATAGTCTCGAGGCGATAGGATATCGATGTGTTAACGGGATTGTTAAGAGGGAAAACCAATATCGAGCATTTTCTAACGTTAAGTGAAAGGCGAATTTTGCTTAACCAGGTTTCTATGGGGTTGAGGTAGTTCTGTAGTCGATAATATAGAGAGTGAATATCACTGTCTGATGCGAAGAAAGCAATGTCATCCGCGTATACGTATGTTTGTACATCTTGATGAAGAGGAATGGAACACATCAGAATATTAAATAGTAATGGTGAAGTGACAGCTCCTTGAGAAACACCTCGTGATTGATTATATATACTCGAGGAAACGCCTCTCAGACAGCAGTAAAATGTTCTTCCATTTAAAAATTCACCAATCCAGTTTGAAAAAATAATTTGGAATCTCTAGATTTCGCAATATATCTAATAAAATTAAGTGTTCTACACTGTCGTAGGCTTTGGAAATGTCTAATGTCACAAGAGCACCTATTTGCCTCTGTCGCCGTGCTAATTTTATTCCACTTTCTAAGTCCACGTGAGCATACCAAATTGAATATGATGGTCGGAATCCAATTTGGCAGGGGCTAAGCAAGTCTTTGTTCTGTATAAATTTAATCTTACGGGCACATAGAATTCTTTCAATTAATTTAACCAAATTTGAAGTTAGCGCAATTGGCCTAATGTTGTCTATTGTATATCCTTCCCCATGATTTTAAAGAATAGGGATGATTTTAACAATTTTCCACGCGGACGGAATCCATGGGAACCGAATTGAGTAATTTACAATAGCTAAAAGGTCATCAGAAGCTTCCTTAAATAAAATTCTGATCATAGTAGATGTTACCCCATCCACGCCGGGAGGTGAATGTGGAAGTCGCTCCACGATTTCAGCCAATTCTAACATGGAGATTTCTGTAAAATCATCTGATGCCCTTCGTAAGCGAGAACAACTTGGCAAGACAGAAGAAAATCTAATTTCTAATCCCTTCGCGATTTCTTCTAGTGATTGTTTCATTTCATCGCTACTTAAGATTATAGAGTCAATATTAATTTAACGAGGAAGAAATTTTCTACCGCGGAGAAAACGGAACAATGCACGCTTATTTTTCTGGATGTCCGCTCAACTTCAGGAACTTGTATCAAGCCAGGAACAACTGATTTTATGTTACCTGGTGCACCATGACAACGAAATAATAAAAAAAAAACGAACATGTCCCCATAAGTGCATCACTATGCACGTAGATTACGTGTTCAGTTCGCTCAAGGACAGACGTGTGATACTGTATACAGGGTATACAGAGAGAACGGCGCATGATCACATGATCCCTAACGTGTCCCTTATTTTTCGAAAATAAGTTTGTGTAACGTCCACAGTTTACTCAATTTGGAGGCTTTGGAACCGCGGAAAGCGTTCACATAATACTTTCGAGCATGTGTTTAAGAAATTTTCTGCCGTAGATTCAATTTATTCCACAGGTATTTTACTTCACGCACAATAATTTGCCATTGTTTTCCTCACATCTTGGTGAGATCACATCTTGGTGTTTAGTTATGTCAGGATTGCGGGCCAAATTTTGCGCCTCCTGTAAAACACTGATAACGCTCCGGAGCGTTTGCATAAGTAATTTATTACAAAAGCCGCAGTAAACCCGTCCACACTGAACTTTTCGTATACACCACCCATCACCTGGTTCTTTCACAAGACGCAAAGTGCCTCGCTTAGTTCAGTGAGGACACCGGACGAACATTGTCTAACGCACAGACATGGGAGTGTCCAAGAATTATATGCAACGCTCGTAATTAGGCCAGTAGCGCAAAAATTTTGCAACCCATTGCACTAAAGATGCCCTCCATTATACTCAAGATAAAGGTGTAACTCAAGAGTTCTCTCGACACATTGGGAAACGTAGCTGACAATGGCAGCTTGACACTTGTGAACATTTGCCTAAAATTGTTTTGCCAAAGTCGCATTTGATCTACGCGCATATAACTTCGCATACAGATTTGGCATAAAGGTCCACAAATTTTTGCTAAGGTTGATCTTAGAGGCATATGTAGTACTACACAAGCCACTAAGACCAACCTGCTGCCATGACATAGCTAGTTATGTCATGGAAGCGGGCTAAATTGCGCGCCGCTCGTAAAAACGCACTTTAGCCCTCCGCAGCACTCGAATGCATGCGCAATTCATTTAAAAATGTCGCAATTAACCAACATATTTTCGAACTTTGCGTGCAAATTAGTCATAACATGCCCCTTATTAAACATAAACAAGGTACCACGTCTAGTTAACCGAGGAGCCCGGAGAAACGAATTCCTAACCTCGCATGACACGCGAAAATAAGCAAAAAAAAAAAAAAGAACGAGAGTTCAGTAATTCTTTGTAAGGCTTCTATTTAATCCAGGAACGCGAAAGTTTTGCCACACATTAAGCTGAACACTGCACATTATTATCATCGACATTGAAGTTTGCAATTTGTACAGTTCTTTTGGGAGTTACGAAATATATCGAATAACTTCAGCATATGACGCTCTGGAATCCTTAAATAATCAACTTCCTGCAAAGACTTTAATTAAGCTACAGAGATAAAAAAGATTATCGTTCGTCGCGTACGACATGCTTCCTCCATCGGAACAAAAACACCGTGCCTCACATTTTCATTAAGCAGTACCGGGGAACATTAACTACATATGCTGTGTTCAAAGTAGAAAAATTGGGAAATCGCCAATATTCAGTGAATATTTCCAAAGCGCCTAATTGCCCCACACACTTCGAACTTTCTGTACAACGATTCACTCAAAGTTTGAACTCTGCCATTTATGGTCCTTCCACGGAAGAGGGAAAACGTTTTAAGCGTTCCATATAACGCTTCTAAAAAGGTCAAAAACGAGGGTCTAAAATATTCTTTTAACCCCAGTGGTTATCACTGGCATTTCAAAATTTGCCTGCGCATTGCGCTTAACAGTTCCCGCGGCCGGTTAATAGTTCGTGAAACATTGCTCGATCCGAGCATGAATTAAGCAATGTTATCACGATCTGCGTGCCACAGGGTTATAGCATACGAAAAAAAGAAAGAGCTATTCAATGCCGATGCTATTCTCAGCCCATGGCCTGACACTACAATTTCAAAGCGCGCAACGTTGCATACCCGTAGCTTGGTGCTACCAGCGAATGGAAGAAGGGAAAATGAATGTATTACTCAAGCCTTTATTTTCGCGAAGGGGACGGTTCTCGGTCGCTGTTGGGGATTTGCTGGGAAAGGAATCCAGGCTCCCCCGTCCCCCCCCCCCCCCCAAAAAAAAAAAACTGATTTTTTTTTCGTCTCTTTTTTTCTTTCCCTCATCCATGTAAATATTATAGGTGTTCTCTAGTACGAGTGCTACCTAAGAAGGTTAAAATTTCTTTTTTAACCTCCTTGGCGCTACTTATAGAGTTACTATGGTGATACCACAGGAGTGAGACCATAAAGTTTCAAACAATATTGTAGGAAACACTATGAGTGAGACAACACGAAGCTGTGTTGCATCCAGTCATCGCAATCGACAAGAGCATCAGGCGTTGTGCACTTTTTCTGTCGTATGCATATTGTTTGGTATTCGTAGCTGTGATCGCGCCGGACTGGTGGTTATATTAATTGTCACCTGCTTGTTCGCAGCCAGTTTTTTTTATCTTTCTGACTTCCATTTCCAAATTGTGACTGTTGCACGAGTAATGGCTGGCGGAGACAGTGATGTAGTGTACAAGGTGTCCGAGGTAAGTGTCCGCGAAGGCAGTTTTGTGCACTCATGGTAAAGTTTGCGGCGTGAAATTCGCTTCAGCGCGTGCGTTGCGTACGCTAGCATTCATCCGGTTTTTCATTTTAGGATGATAAAAGCGATGATCTGCTAGACGATGAAGCGTTGATAAAGGCATACAACCGTGCAGTCTCTACGAATGAGGTATGTCTTTCGAATACATGCATTGTCGACATAAGTGCGTAATGTGTCCGCAAGTTTGCTTCTCAATCAATTAATTTCGTTTCAGAATGATATAGGATCTGGCAAACAGGTGACGTCATCTGGAGGTGGTCCCCATAAACAACAAAAGAAGAAAGGAAACAAGAAAAACGATGCTCACCATACCCAGCAGAAAGCACGAGTACGGCACCTTATTACCGACGTTTCACAGCATAAATAGTTGCAGATATGATTGTATTAATTACATTTCAGGTAGCCGTAACGTTGCTCAAGAACGTTTCTGTGCGCTTATTCAATATTTAAGCAAAGTCGTCATCTTACGAATTTTGTTTTGAAAGACTGGCCAAGTGTTTCTACTTTAACATTGGCTTATAAGGTTTCGAGTTGGTTTGAGATACCACCGCTAACAGTCAAAAACAACTTTTAAGGTTTATTTCCTGAGTGTCTGTATTGTCCACTTAACACGCATAACAGTAGGCATGCAATTGGTATGCAATAATGCTTGTTCTTATCCAATATGATTGTGTTGACTGTTACATTAGTCAGAAATTGTTATAAATTACTGTGCCACGAAGTCGTTAATTGAACATTCATTGCTGGATGCTAATCAAATATGCACTCTCACATAACACACACTTTTTCTGGACTGTGTGTCCTTGCTGTTATTTTTGGTGTTGTTTAGGTGTCCTGTTTATTGGTCAGGCACGGAGCAGATGAGGGCAGTATTACTTCACTAAGGCATATATGTCTACATCTTGAGTACTTGAAATTCAGCAAATCTTGGGTGCGTTGAGCACTGTTTCGGTTGTTTTTCTCAGTGCCTTGACAGCAGCTGGTATGGTCACTTACATTCTAGGAATGGAAAGTTGGAGATTTCTGCCGGTGCGTCTACTCAGTTGACGGGCAGTGCTATGAGGCCAAAGTGAAGTCTATGGACCATGACACGTGCATTGTTCGTTATGTTGGGTACGGCAATGAAGAGGAGGTCTACCTCTCAGAATTGCTCCCATCAGAAGGGAAATTTGCACGCCAGCGGCAGACTGAACAAGCCAAACGAGAAAATGTAAGTAAAGTGCCTAATATGTTAATGTCAGGACAGTGTGCCAGGACGGTGCGGCTTTTGCAAGCAGAGTAATACACTTACCTCTCACTTTCGTTATCTGTTTTGCATTGATCAGCGACATAAGAAAATGCTCTGAAATCATCTCTGAAAGCTAGTTCTTTCCATTTTTTGGCCATGCCGAATGGAGCAATATCCTGTAGTCCGTGAATTTTAAGCTGCCAGTCTGTTGTTTCAGTGCTTACATTTGTAAAAAAAATGTGTCACAGTCGGAGTATTAACTCAGGCCAGTTTAGTGTCCTTAGTTTTTGTACTTATTCTTCGTTTAAGACATTTGAAAAGCAGAAATGGCTATTTATGGTCAGGCTGTTCACCGCTTTCAGAGGCGCTGCATTTAGGCACTTGCGGTCCGCTGAACGAGAAAGTGTTCGGACGAGGAAGTGCAAGCCATTGTGTGAGTGTTAGGAAGAAGACGGAGGAGTGATGTTACAGATAGCAGAGTTTCTGGTTGCTTTCAGTGCTTTCCCGGGGCGTTCCCCGAGAGCTTGTAGGACGGTATAGACTTGTGCGTACATTTCTGTTGAACTTGTGATGGTACAAGCATAGCTTTCGGTGCTGGGGAGGCGGCTGCATAGCGCACTGGCCCGTTGAGCATAAGGCAGTCTGAAGGGCAGCCACAGTATCCACGAGCCAAAAAGTCTCGTAATCATCTTCTGCAGCTAATTGGAATGAGGTGGCTTGTTTGTGGTGCCTGCGATTGGTGGCCAAGGGACCCCCTTGAGCTTGTCAGCTAGCTTGGATAATTCTTTCTCGCCTGAGAAGGACCATTTAGATGTTTGGGGGAATTTTTTGAAGAAAAATTTCTCAAAGCAAGACACTGGCAAGTCTGTCTGCTGCCGTGCCAAATAATTGCTGCATATGATGATGCAGATAGTTTGGAGTGCAGTCACTAAAGCCAGCTTCATGAAGAAGGTGTTGCAGCCACTGGCGCTTAGGGGGCATAGCCGTGAAAATTAGTGTTGCCTTCAATGGGCCATATGCATTGTCTGTTAGTGTAGAAAACAGCAAGTCTTAGACTTCACTAGCAAATAATGTGGCAGGCTGCTCACCACAGTGTTGTACTTTGTGAGATCTGCAGGGATGTGCGGTGCAGCAAATTGTGACTCCGACTGGATAAACCATAGTTTGGTGTCCTCCCTCCAAGAGGCAGGCAATTTAACGTCAGTGATGGAAAGTGTTGAAGGGGGAGGATACAGCATCTTGAGGCCATAGCTTCTAGTCCGGTCCACCAATGTTGGAGGGACGCAAGCATGGTTGAAGAAGCCCGGCCCGAGTGACTTGTCCATCCTTCAAACCTCTGCAGCTCAATAGGGCACTCATACCATTCCCTCTCCCACACACTGCGTGATCGCACTTCAGCAGTACTGAAAGACGGGAAATGGCCTCCCGGCTGCATTTGTCTTCTGCAGTGCAGCCTGAGGTCACGATGTTGCTATATTCAAGGTATACCGACATGAGAGAAATAATCAGTCATACCTAACAGGACGGACTGGGAGCCTTTGTGTTATGTTCCAGTCAACAAATTTAAATGACTAAAACATTGCCAGTTGTATGCATTACTGAAGTTGTGCCTGGCTGCGCAGATCACAGCAGTGTGTTTCTATTGGTGGCTGTAACTTGTCTGTCCCTCCTCCATTCCTTATCAGAGAACCAGTTAATTCTTTTTCAGCTGCCCTGCACTGATATGGTGCTGGTGCATCCATACCTGTTTTCATTGGTAGTATTTTGCTGTCTTCGCATGTAATTTTCTCAGCAGCTGAGTCATTTCCTGATGCATAACAAATTCTATGACATTTTGAAGACAATAGTTTGTCATTTTAGTTAGAGTTCAGGTTTGCCTTTAGCATCTTTCTAGGTCAGATGGGATGAAAATATAGGTCCAGCTATTGAAAATTTCAGCCAGCCTTTCTGTGGCATTTTCCCTGGTTCATGCAACTTTTATCAAAAGTTTATTTCCATCCATCAGCCCTCATCTTGACATTTGTAAGCCCATGAAGTCTCACCATTCCTTTTTCGGGTATATTAAGCGTTTCACTGTTGTACCTGGTGATCTGTTCCATTGTTACTGAAAATTTGGCTTTTTGTCCTTTACACAATTTAGTTATGCCAACAGTTTGGGGTGCATGTTGCTGCACTCACTATGCAGTTTATAATTAATATTGTAGGTGGAAACCTTGTTAATGAAGTACTGCAGCTTTTTGTTTACTGCATCCATTATATATTCTTGCTCTGACTCAGATGACAATGCCATATGGACAGTGTTCAGCGATTCAAATGCAGTAATCAGCCTGCATGAGAGCTGGTGCTTTTCGCCCTCAGGATGCATTGTGACTTCATTTGGCCCCCTTGTAACGCTAAGAATTTGTCACATGTTGGACACGTCTCGCATAATATGAATGTTCAGTGCAGTCTGCATTCTTGTATTGCTGCGTAAATTTCTGACAATTCTTTGCTAACATCTTTGAACTATTGCAACACAGGCCCATGGGTCTCCGACACCACCCAGTGAAGACGACCACAGCGCAGCTGCAACTCACGGTCCTCGAATGAGTGATAGTTATTCCCAGTACCATGTGAGTAATATTTTCCTGAAAAATTAATTTCTTTGTTGTTTCCGAGGAACAAACTTGAGGCAACCTTTGAGTAGAGTAGATCTCGGCCTATGGTATAGTGGAACCTTGTTCCTTTGACCTCCAAGGAGGCCAGAAAATTACTCAAATAAAATGTGACTTCGCATAAAAGAGAGCGCCTTTGAAAAGTATTGCACTCGATAATGTGCACGATACATCAGCAGTAGCTGCTTAAAAGTTGAATAAACACAGTTCGAAATATTGAATTTATCAAAAAATAAGTCTTTATTTCACAAATGGCCAGAAAAGCTGGACAGTGTGTCGGTGCACGCATGCCCATATGCGTGCATCCAAACTGGTCAGTCTATCTTTTGACCATTGTCATGGCTGTCGAAAGCAAGTTCCCCAAATGTATCGAATCACCGTTCCCTGCAACTTGAACAGAGGCCGATCACGCTGCGATAGCTGTATGTTCGCCCATTTCTTTGTAGCACTCGCTGTCCGGCAGTTCCCGCACTGAACTGTTTATGGATGAGTGTTGCCTGCAGGCAACATACCAGGAAAAAAAACTTTTCTTGCCAAGTTTCAGTGTTGAGTGAGAACTTTCTGGCTAAATGCCTTTGGCCAACATTGAATGACAGGCAGCAAGTTAGTGCCTGCTGCCTGTTATTCGTTGATTTAGAGCAAGAACACAGAACAAAAAGGAGAAAGTTTGGCATGTGACCTGCTTTCTTTTGACAGCATGTGCAGAGGCAACAGATCGATGCAAGATTTCCGGCTGCACTGGTGTCACACTCATATGTAAAGCAAATTTAATTATGGTTCACATATGATGAGAGTCATCTGTACAAACTGCAAACAAAGCCATGAGTGGCTTGGAGGGAAGCCCACTTCCTGTTTTTGCCTGGTGCTTTTCTCCTATTACTGAAAAATTTTCTACAATATATTCATTCTTTTAATATCTTTTCATTGATTATGTTTATTCTCGATGTGTTTTGTCCCTTTAGATAGAAAATAACCTTTCTTTTTTTTTTTTCCGGGTATATAAATATACCGTCATTAAAAAATTGTTTCCCTCTTCAATGGAGACATGAAGGGTGGAGTTTGGCCTGTTTGAAGCTGCTTGATGACTGCAAACATTAAAAATTCCCAATGGCAGTCAGAGGAATTGCTGAAGGCCATGCTGCAATTAACACATAAAGCAACAAACCTGGGCACTCGGAACTGGCGTGTGCGGTTGTTCTGGCGGAGTTGGCTACAGCTGCATCAACTAAGCGACTAGGCAGACTGTTTTATTCACTTTCAAGGAGACGTTGCAGAGATGTGCTATGCAGCAAATTGTGACTCTGCCTGGATAAACCATAGTTCGAGGTCTACCCTTCAAGGGACAAGCAATTTAACATCGATGATGGAAAGTGTTGAAGGGGGATACAGCAGCTTGAGGCCATAGCACTTGATTCTAGTCCAGGTCACCAATGTATGTCGCTTTTATATTAAACTCAGGGGCCGAATTGAGACAGCGTCATGCAGGCAGAGTAACAAGGAGTTCGAATTCTCGAGTGGCACACTGTAAGGTGCCCGAAGTTTCCTCAAAGCTACATAAATTATCAATTGGTAACTACCGTATGACTGAAGCCTGATACCTTACCATATGTATTTGGAAGTGCCCTCTCGAAAATGAGACATTAACTTGAGCTGCAAATGATAAAAGAAGGTTAAATCACACTGGTGTGCTCCATGGACTGCATTCCTATCAGAAAATGCCTCATCATTTAGCACTAGTCATTTTTTGGCGAAGCAGAACCCCTTAAAAGCTTCTTTACTTCATCAATTATTTGCTTATCTGCTGAAATGCAGCACATTACCCTAGTTTCATGTAGAGGTGGAGCAAGCAGTGTGGGTCTAACATATCACACAAGCTAAAAGGCTTGTACTAGTACACGTCGTTATAGTGGCTAGTGATGCATCAGGCTTTGACCTTTTTTCCAAAAGGCAGTCCGTGAGAGCGAGAAATTTAATTCAAAATAATTGTTGCATGGTTCTTAGAGTTCATATTTGTTACAATATTTCCTTATTCACGTGACTCTGCCAGGACCAATCATAAGTTCAAATTATCTGTTAATTCGAATTAAGAAATTTTGAATTATTAGGATTTCACTGTAAATGGAAACCTTGACATAAGAATATAGCTGGATGTAGTAAACAACGAAGTCTGCAAAAAGAGTCAGTAAACGCCTGTGCCATTTCTGGCATGAGCATTTCCTTAGGTCATGTCAGAAGTGCGGATCTCATGACCTAGAATACGCAGTGATTTTCTGACAAACCTGGTTAGCTGTGAGCACTAGCTATATTCGCTGTTAGTGCCTCCACAGTAAACTTGAATGGAATGCTATCGACTGCAAGGGTTTGAAAAACTCTATGGTACAGTTCTGATTCCTCCATTTACAGCGAAGCCGTGTACCTCTACCCCCCCAATGCACTTCTCGTGCCCATGGTCAAAAACTCGACCAATCACAGCAGGAGGGGCATGCCGTGTGCGCTGCTGGCTTCCTTGCAGCACCACCAGATGGTGCCTGCCTCCACAGCACCGGCGCCGCTGCCGGCCATGTGAGGAAAAGAAAAAAGAAAGAGCCAGAAAGCATGCCATTGCGCATAGCGTTTGCTGCAAGCATTTCCCGGCAAAAGGTTATGGTTGCATAAGCTGCAGTTGCTGGGAAGTGGCAACTGTAGCATACGAAGCAGGGCATGACGGAACTTCACTTACTTATGTAAAATAAGCGACCTAGCAGCTCATTTTATTTGTGTTCTGATGGCACTATGGAAAGACGACGCATAGTCAGGACTCCGAAAGAGCAGTGTGAACGCAATGAGTGCTGACGGGAGCAACAACATCAATATGCACAACGGCGTCATGCTCAGGCTAGATAGGATGTAGCGGTTCCTGCCCAAACTAAGCCATGCACAGTTAGGACTCCTGAAGAGCAGCATGAATAGGATGAGCGGCCAAAGAAACAGCAACATTAATATGCACAACGGCGTCATGTTCAAGCCCGGCTGCACCCAGTTCAAGGCTACGTCACATTGGTCTATCAGATCAGGTGATACTACAGCTTCGCTGGCTAACCACTTTCACAGTGTGCATTGGAGACCATTTATTTATTTTGTGACAAGGTTGTCGCATGGTGCTCCCTCCCGATTGCATCAGACATCGACTAACTTGTTTGATTGTGTGTTGTTCCACCGTATTGCTTTGCTGTGCTTGTCCACTGTTTTACTATGATGGCTGCCATGAAACGGCAGCACCAGCCCTTCTCGTCAAAGCTGAAGATAATCATCAGAGTCGAATGCGGAGAAAAGAAGTCCAATGTTGTCGCAGCCTGCATCATCCAAAGAAGCAAGCTGAGTACGATATTGAGGAACAAGGCTTGCATTGAGGCTAAGGCTGAAAAGAGGCTGCCTGCCTTCAGTGCCCGATAAGAATGCACGGCTGCATGTGAAGATGTCAAGGCAGCAGTTTACAAGTGGTTCCTCAATGTTTGGTCACAAAACATCTGTTTCTGGCCCCACTATCAAATAGAAAGGGAAGGATTTCGCTTTCAATCTTGATGGACCTGACTTTCACGGTGGCTCTAATTGGTTGCAGTGCTTCAAAGAGCATAGCAAAAGCTGTGCGGTGGATGTTAACAATGTCAGCAAGTAGATAGAGTAAAATCAGAATGTCATTGCAACAAGGTATCATCCGCATGATATATTTAATGCTGACAAGACTGCCTTGTTCTGGCAGATGCTGTCTGATGACAAGTCGTTCAGGCAAGTTGTGAGAAAGTCAGTAAAGCTGGAATATTAGTGTTGCTCACCACCAGTGTGGATGAATCGACTGAGCTTCGACTACTTGTGATTGGAAAGAGTGAATCGCCATGATGCTTAAAGATACACTTGCTGTTACGGTGACCTACAGGTTTGACGGAAAGAATGGATGACGAGTGAACTTTTTGGCAAGGGCCTCAAATCTTCGAATGACGTGATAAGCCAAGGTGAAAAGGTCTGCTCACTCATTGATAACTGCTCTGCTCACTGTTGTAACGTCAGCATCAGAAACATTGAACATTGTTTCCTGCCGCTGCACACAGTGCCGGTGCTGGAGCCTTTAGATCAAGGTAGCATGCTTGCACTGAAAGCAAGCTACAGAAAGTGCCTCGTGCGATGGCTCTTGCAATACCTCTGCACTGGCCGAGAGCTTAAAATCAATCCCCTGAGTGCACTTTCAATGTTGAATGCATCATGGAATGACTTCAAACAAGAAACAATTCACAACTGCTTTCATCATTCTAGTCTGAGAATTTCCGGTGAGGCTGGTGCAAACATTTTATCTGACAAGTGGGATGAATCACTCGAGAAACTTGATTTGTGGATCCAGCCATGCGACTTTCCGGGTGGCGTTTGTGATGCGATGGGACTGTAGCAACTGACTTCGTGTTCGTTGACAGCAATGTTGAGACTACCAGAAAGCTCGCTGATGAAGACATCGTTGCCAGTCTCGCTAGTAATCTCACTGGTGCCAGTAACTGTGAAGGCTCAACATGTTGTGGCCCACCCATGTGTTTCAATGCACTTCGTGGACTGAGCGTCGTTCGCCGCTGCTGTGTGTCAGTGGAAGACTGTGGGCTCAGCTGTTCCAAGTCACTCAACAATGTTGAAAAATGTATGCTGAACGGTGCTTTGAAAATTACAAACAAACATGGTCGGAGGCTATTTCTCGCACTAATGTGGCCCGCGGTACATGTAGTATATAGAAATTAAAGAAGTTGTTTATTAGATTAATTTCACAGTGTATGAAATGCATCTTATAAACAACTTCTTATGACTTCGTAAATAACTTATGAGATGCATTTTATACATTGTCAAATTCTTTAGAAGTTCTGTGCCAAATTATACAATATATATGGAGCTAATTCCCATTTTATTACGAGTTTCATACGCTATACTTGGGTTCGACTGTAGCTACAGTTCCTTGTTTTTGGGTGAAACCCAATAATTTTCCATTTTTGCTCCCTGAACAAATTTTATGAAAATTGGGTTACAGTGGACTCTCTTTAACCAGAACCTCAAGAGACCAGGGAAATTGGTTCCGTTTGTCAGGAGTTCCATCTACCGAGAGAAAAAAGCTAAATACGATTGCATGAAGGGTCACTCAAATTCGAAATTTTCACCTTGATGAAAATGCAAATTACATTTATTAAAATTCTGTTTATCGAGATTCCACTCATATCCAATTTCTCTTTGTAATTTGCTCCTTCTTTCCCAAATGATAATAATAAATGCAGTTGTTACGAAACTAATGAACTCTGTCCACCTAGTGTGAGCATGTTGTCAAGATATGTCGCATTGATAATATTATATATATATGGAGCAATGTATATGCCTCCTTTTTGCTTAACACTTGGGGTGTGCGAATAACAAAATTTTCAAATACAAGTCGAATACAAATACTTAGCATCAAATATTGAATAATGATATCCACATGCATTTATTAGCAAGTTGGTTTACTTTAACATGATGTTGCAACATTGCCATTGCATTATCATTATCAAATTCAACTAGTAAGCTGTTATACTAAAAATAATGTGTATTTGGCTCACGTTATCTTTGGAAAATTGAGTAATTTCTGTTAGTTGTCTGTTCTTGCGAACCTGTACCTTATTATACTGCATCGATTTCCTGTAAAATCAGACGCGTTGGACCCTGTACCAACTGTCACTCGCTGCACTTGCTGTCAAGCAATAAGCTGAGGATTGGGGCTGAAACTTGCAAAAGAGTGCGCCCTTGCTGTTGGCAAACCAGTGCCCCTTGCTACTGAGAGGCTGGCTTTTCTGCAAAGCGTCTGCGTTCAGTGGCTAAACATGTTTTACAGGTGAATGAAATTTTACAGGCATGAAATTTTTGCAAAATTCAGCACAAGATCATACACACTTTCTTCGATTAGATAGAAATAAGTGCTAAGAAGCATGTTTTCTCCCGCACAGTCAGCAATATATTCGATTTGTTTCGAATGCTCGTATCCAATCGAATATTCGAAAACTGTTGAATACCTAGTTTTTGAATCAAATTCAAATATTGAAAATGTAATATTCGATAATATTAGAAATTTTCGGATATTCGCATACCCCTACTTAACACCCAAGAAAAGAAATGCTGCATATCTAATATATATTTAGCCCCTGCTGGCCTTAAGTGGACAAAAACTTGTTGCTTTTTAGTACCTGAAATTACATAATTATGTATTTGTGCATGCACTGGAAGGTCATAACAAGCAATACTGTAGCTGAAAAGGATGACAGTATATCAATCACAAGAAAGAAGTTCTTGAGAAGGTGGCTGTTTCCACGACAAAAGCCTGCAGATGTTGCAGGAAAATTAGTTCCGAGCTGGACAAATCACTGAAGTTGTAATGTTTTGAAAGGCTTTGATCTACTGAAAAATGTAGCCAGGACAGATGGAGTAGTGTTTGAGCTGTGCAGTGGATTACAGTGAAAAGCATTGAATAAATGTTTGCCACTATGTTTCTTTTTTAAGACTTGGTTCACTTGATTTGCATCCAAAGCACGGTAATGAAATATCTAAACAAGGTTTATTTACTGTGCTGTCTTTTCAGGACACACCTTTTCATTCATCACACTCACTACCACCAGCTCCGCCACTGGAGCCTCTCCTAGGTAGGCTCCCTCCATTTATGGTGAGTCATGTTCTACAACTAGCTTAATCATACATGGAGGCCTTGCCAATGCCTGGAGTAAGCTGCTTGTCTAGTATAAAGCGTACTCCAAATAACTTCCTCCTCATTTAGTTGCAGTTGGATTTGTTGGTTTGATGTAGATTAACAAAACAGGGTTCAAGGAAATGTGTTCTTGAAACGGCAATTAGTAAATGAGCTCTTCACTTCCTCCAATGACTTTTCAACTGTGTATACAAAGTGTTTTGCTCATGAGATAAAAAAAAAATTTCTTCCACATGAATAAATTATTGTGCACCTTCAAGTTACACTGAAGATAAACATAAAATTAGTGGATGCTGGCAAAGTAGTCCCTAAAAACTGCATTTGTCATTCATTTCATGGTAAAAAAGAAGGCTTACTGCAGGAAATGAAGGCCAAGCTTTCTTTTGCAGAATTTTGCACCTAGACCCCAGTACCGGCAAATAAGTTGTAGCCTACGGGTGTCAGAAGTACCGTATATACTACTCAATTCTAATGTGCACCTTTTTTCCCTGGTAAAGTTCACTAAACTGTGATATGTGCTGCAATAGGTAATGTCCAAATCTCAGCCCGCCAATCTTGAATCCTGCCTTCCAATCTCGGATTGCCGTGATTACTGATGCCCCCCCTACACACACACAGTAGCTCACATGCAAAAATTTCGTTCTGAGTGAGAGTTTATCGCTATTTCTCTCTATTACCATGAAAATTTGATGATGGAACAACCATTGCACTGTATTGCATTCTTAAAGGGACACTAAAGGCAAATACTCAGTCAAGCAGAAGTGATGGATTAGTGCCCGAGAATTTCTAATACGTCAATATTATTCTGATCCGAGCCTCAATAATTGAGAAATTTAGCTAAATGCAGGACATGATTAGAGACTCCCCTGGGACATACAAGCACTTTGCCCGGTGACAAAAGCACTCCTCCATTAAATTCTGTCACTAGTACTCGACTACTAGTTGCAAAAAACATCCTTGTATTGTACTATAAGATGAAATAAAATGCTACTTGTCCAGTTCTATTTCATTTCTAGAAAAAAAATTCATTGAAGTTACCCCTGACGACACCGGCGATCGAAAGCTTTCGTTTTTGCTCGACTCCGCGCCGCCCACGCTTTCGCGTTTCACTAGTTTCGTTATTGTGTAGGACTGCTCTGGTTTTGCTGGCTCGCAAAACCCACGCAAACTGCATGTAGCAGAAATTCAACTTCCATGTGATGCCGCGGGTGCCCGAACGGTTTACGCCACTTGACCAAAAAGCCGCTGCCGTGGCGAATCCACCGCTCTGTCTTGACGCGGTACCGCCGTCTGCCAGGCGCTGTTTTACTAACCAATGGCAGCAAAGGGTGGTGGTGATAGCGTATGCAACATCACCACTCCCCCAGTTGGGCAGCGGGAAATTTGACTTTCGAAAAAGGCATTCGGACCCTTCAGATGCAATTTTCTCGTAAACTAAGTCTTTTCTTGGCACGAAACAAGCATTACGAGGTTTTCGGAATGGTATATAAACAGCCCATGTCGACTTAGTATTTGCCTTTAATGTCCCCTTAAGTATACGAAAATAGAGTTGGCCCTTACAATCAAGCAAACTGCATTCTCTACGTCTGGCCATCATGCATTGTGTGCACGTTATGATCGAGGATGCGCTAGAATTGAGTATATACGGTACTTTTCATATTTAGCCATTGTTATGCAGGAGAAGTTGACTGTTAGAGCTGTTCTAAGAAAGAAAAAAGGGGAAACACTTGATCTCTATCAAATTCAATATTGGTCTCCTTTACTGATTTTGCTGATAAAGAATTAACTAGACCCAAGTAGATGCTAACAACACTCATGACATCACAGCAGCAGCCCTCTCTTTTTTTTATTTTTGGCTTAGCAACGTTCCTTTCACACACTCAGAGAAGGCATTTTGCTATTGCACCAGCATAGTCAAGTAATGTAGACATACTTAATATTCATATTTACTGTCTTTTTAAAATATCTACCACTCATTTTTGCATCTACATTGCAATTACTTATTGACCTATGCGACTTCATGCCATTCATATCTTGTCACAGGGCTACAGAAAAATGAGAATAACTAAGCGTCCAGGGCAAGTTCTTTGCAAGACCACTGTGCAAAAATGCTTTAGCATAAAGAACTTCAACAGTCTAAATGTCAATGGCAGGTGCAACTTGCCGACAGAATCTTAGCATCAAGTGTAAAGAGCTGCACTTGCTTATGAGCTCATTTGGCAGTCGCCTTATGCAAGATTGTCACTGAGGTGTGAGCACACAGGCCCTTCTTTGCTTAAGCTATTCTCCTTTCTTCCCTTTTTTTTGGTTTAAACCGAGAGTACTGAACCCTATTTATGTGTAATTCAAACGTCTTGCTTTTTGTTATTCACATGCGTTACAACATATTTAATGTTTTATTACCTTTCACACTTAAAGGGATACTGAATAAAAATTTGAAAAACTGAAGAACACATCAGAATTTCACTCAGAAGATGCGAATATTCAGATACAGAATGTTTGTAGCACATATTTTTTAACAGATGGCTGTAGTCTCAAGAGTTTTATGATTATGCACCAGCCGCAAGCTAGTCCGTGTGGGGTGGCACACTGATAGCGGTGACTTCACGCCTACCCGTGGCAGCAGCATACAGATACAGACAGCGAGCTCTTAGCATAGCTTAGCTGATGTTTGCACACCTTGTGCTGTGCTGTGTAAATGCATCGAGAAAGGAAGAGGAATAATGGAAAATGGAGAGGGGTTAACTAAGTACGATATTCGGTTTGCTATCCTGCACTGGGTAAATGGGAGTCTAAAAGAGGAAAAGAGTACACTATCAGGGCGAGTGCAGGCAAAAGCGAAATGTGCAAAGTATCGCTGAAGCATAATCACTTGCACTTGTGAGGTCATAAATATGCAAAATGCTAAGGAAAGCGAGGCACAAGTGACTACTGTGACTCTGACGTACTGTAGGAGACACAAGGTACGATCTGGCATCCGCTTGTACTAGCACTCACAGTGATTTCAAACAAGTTGCAACGGGATGCGGCATCGAATTGTATGCCGAACGAATGACAAACTGCCTGGATATCGTTATACAACGGTGGGTGATCGGACGGCCACAGCCAAGCAGAATTCCGAATATGTGTGATGTTGCCCGACACATAGTCGGTGCCTTCAGTGTGCCTGTTCCTCATCGGTCCAGTCACCCCGGCCTAGGCATTCGCATCCATTGCCACTCGTAGCCGCACAAAAACTGGCTACAGTTTGTTTCTGACATGAAATGTTAATTATTAGAATAAGATTATGTCAAAATAGCTCCTGTTCTGCAACTACTGACGAGATCAGGAGCCATAGTGCGAGAGCATTTCGCATGCAGCACACACCGACCTTCTCAGCGAGAAGAGTATCTCTTGGTTTGCACATTTGCTCTTCTTATCAGGGTTGTCGAGAAAACCAATTTTTTTTTGTTTACGGATCACCTACTTGTACAAACGTTAATTGTGTAGGCAAAAATAAGTGCTCTATAATGAGGTGGAGCTAGCTCGCAAGCACCATCGGCTGCGGTGTCCGGCGAGCTCTGCCTACCGACCTCACCAGCGGCTTCCAGCAGAATTGTCAGTTGATGGCGTGCAGTGTTTGTCGCTTGTGCAGGAATGCTTTTATTGACAATGTTAGTGTAAAACAAAGCAGCGTCCTCCAAAGATGTCTGTTTTGTGCCTGTTGACGAGCTTTTGTGTTTTGTGCCTCTTGACGAGCACAAGGTGCAGAGTCTGGGGGGAGTGCACGCCACGGGGCTTCACACTGTTTCCACAGAAGTCGACATTGGCTCGTTGCTCTCCCTGACGGTCACCTTGTCAGGGTCAGGAGACTGTCCATGACGGTCATTACCACTTCCACAGAGGTTGTCGCCTCAAAGGGGGCATCTTTGTTTGCCCGTCAAAGTTGGCGTTGGGCCCCGTCACCATCTCAGCGGGTGCCGGTGAAGGCGCTGCCTCACAGGAAGCACCCAAAAAACGCGCGTTGCCATTTTTGGACGCAACACCACAAAGAAACAAAGCATTGCGCATCGTTCTTTGCAATTCATACTGTTCTTGATAAGTCGGGGGGCAGATTACACGAGCAGGTGGTCGATGGGGAATCAGTGAGTGCAGCAGTGTGGCCTCGGAGATCACTTCGATCTCCAGGAACAATCGCGGAGGCCACATCAGCAGTATCCGGTAGTATTAATGTTACATCCTGTGTATTGCGGCACAGCTGCTAGGTGCGCTTGTTTATGAGAAAATTGTCAAGTTCGTAATTTTATGTTGATTTCATTCCAAAAACAGTGCTGTGTTTTCCACTTTTAATGCCTGAGCTTTCGTTTGGGTTAAATATCTTGATGGCAAAATCTCTATTCAGTATCTCTTTAAATTAGACTGTCGCACAAGCCTGTAAAGACATGCCTAATAGCAGCCATTTCTTAGTTAGCCTTAGCTTCACTACAGTAGCTCCACCTTCAAACCTGCAATGGGTAGACAATGTGGCTGTCATTACCAAAGCCCCGTGATGTTAACTAAAAACTATCTGCCTGTTGTATTAGTATTATACTACCAACACAATAATGCAGATTACATATTTATGTGTAGAAGTACGCACCTATGTACTAAAGAGGCCCTGAAACACTTTGTGAACATAGTAAGATGTTTCTCAACATGTAAATATTATTTCATTGCATGCAGCAAGGAATTTACAACCTCGTGCCAGAAACAGTGAATAACCACTTGCGCTCGCCTCTGCGCTGTCATTCTGCAGTGTCACCACGAGCACCGGGATCTGCCAGTAGCTGTTGGCTGATTTCATGATTGTAAGAATATCCTCAGTAATATTATTAGTATTGCTAATTGTGAGTCAGATAAAATTAACATATATATGTCTGCGATCTCAAAAAGACAGAAAGATCATTTCATCTTTGCATTGCCATTCTACACATGAGAGTTGTGCGTGGCTGCATATGCTACGTGAGGCCTCCGAGTTAGCTGTGGCCTAGTGTAGCCCCAGGGGGCTGTGGTCAGACCCCCTTGCTGCCAAGAAACTCAACTTTCGGGCCGGGCCTCCTTGGCTTCTTCCCTCTGTAGTTTCCAGTGCACTAGTGAAGATGGAAAGAAGTGAGAAAGCCACTTATCGGTGCGATAACTACGTCAAACTCCGCTAACAACTTGAAGGATTAAAAGATTTTTGCATCAGAAGATTCATGAGGCAACATCCTTTAATAAGGAGGTCATTCTTTCACTAGAAAAGTGTTTTCAGAGTTCCGTTAAGGTGCGCAACATGGCTATGTCACTTGGTTATACAAAGTACCACTTCAGAAATTTTAAATCTGATTTGGATGTCTACCGAAAACATGCTCTAATGAAAACGCCATGGAAAGTACTAAGTTTTAAATGGACAATCTTGAGTTTGCACTTATTGGTCCCTATTGTTGGCAATTCATGCAAAGGCTTTCTCAGTGTACTGCGTAATACGTGGTGTTGCGGCCACTTTTACAGTTGTACAAACATGCACTCTGGACTTGCAAGTTGGTCATGCTTACTGGTCACAGCAGCATGGTCTTTAAAGGGACACTATAGAGAGAGAGAGAATCAACTTTTATACTGAGGCCTTAGTAGAGGTTGGTGCGCGCTGGCACCATATGGGGTGGAACCTTCTTCTTAGGTCCCATATGCGTCCAGCAGTTCCTGGCCCCTAGCCACCAGCGCAAGCTGGGTCGGTAGGTCGGGGCTTGACAACAAGGTCTCCCATCGCTCGTGGGGTGGGTTGGGGCTGGGGAGTGTGGGGGGTAGGGATGGTGGGGGGTTCTTGAGCTTAGTGCACTCTGCAAGGATGTGTGCTAGAGTGCCTTTCGATCGTCTGCAAAACGGGCATGAAGTGTCATGCTCTGCTGGGAACATGTTGTGCAAGAGCACGGGATGCGCTAGCGAGCCTGCTTGCGTGCGTCTGAACTCAGCCGAATGCAGCAAACGATTGTGTGACACTATAGAGGCAAATAATTTCATATGTGCTACTAAATTAGCCTCCTTCAATACCAAAAAAAGGCCACACTTGCTGTGAGGGAAGCTTGGTAAGACAGAAGAGGCGTAAATACAAAAGATAGGAGGCGGCATTGCCTTAAAGTCCCACATCATCCTGCCATGACATCAGGGATTTTGACAGTGTAGGCTCTGGCCCAGTTAATTTTTTATTGGTAGAGATCAAGTACATTACATACAGTGGACTCTCCTTAAACGGGACCTCAAAGGACCAGGGATATTGGTTCCGTTTATCAGAAGTTCCATACATTGCAAAGAGCATCGCATGAGTACAAAACCAACCAACCAACCATGAGGATGGTGTTCCATTTAAGCAGCAGTTTCGTTTAATAGGAAGCTTTAGCTCGGGTGCTCCTATATAAATACATGTAAAAGCAGAATTCGTTTTTCTCGGCAACCACTGCACCAAATTTGACGAGGTTTGTTGCTTTAAGACAAACTTAAAATCTAGTGACTGTTCATTTCGAATTTTTAAGTTAGGTCGTCAATTTTTTATTAAAAATTGGCAAAAATAGAAAATTTTCAAAAAACGAAACTATCAAGTTTACAACTCTGTAACTCAACCACTAAAAATGATAATACAATTCTGTGAATTGCATCTAGTAGTACATCTAAAGCGGACAAAATTGATATGTTACACATGAATATAAAAAAAATTAATCACAGGGAAATACAACTTTTGCAAAACCGTTGTAACCAACGTAACAAATTCACGTAAGATGTAAAATGACATATTGAATTTGTCCGCTTTGAATGATCTAATGGATGCCGTTTACAGAACCGCGATATCAGTTCTTGATGCAGAGCTATGAATTTGTAAACTTCGTGCTTCTATTTTTTTCAAACGGTGAAATATTTGAAAATCGTTTTAAGAAAATTCTAGCCCTAAATCGAAATTCCGCTTCCAACAGTCACTAGAATTTAACTTTCTCTTTCAAATGCCACAATATTCATCAAAATCGGTCCAGGGGTTATCTCATGAAAACGTTTTTGCGTTTTACATGTATTTGAATAGGCCGCGTCGGAGTTGGGCCCGAGCTAAAGCTTCCTCTTAAGCAATTTCCGTTTGTTGAGACTCCACTGTATTCTAAATGAGTCAAAGGCTGAACTTGTGAAGTTTCAAGAAATCTTACTTGGCCACAACAGCCCGAATATGAAAGAAATACTTTAATATCTGTGGCGCTGCACTGATATAGCGGAGCTGGGGTTCTGTCGCGAAATTCATATCTTCTTTCCTAATATCAACCTAATACTGCAAAATTAACGGGAACATAGTTTCAATGCATACCTTATCAGTCTAAACTGATTTAAGTGTTTCTCTTTAGTGTTCCTTTAAGGTGGCAGAACACATGTTCTGGAACTAAAGTTCCTATTACTGGAATTTCACCGCCATAAGAAGGACACATTTATGTAAAATACAGATTTGACCATTAAAGACTGTCTTCAGCGTGGAAATACTCTTGAATATCTACTCACACATATGCACAAGCACATTTCTTTATTAGGAAACTGCAGTTTTGCCTTCAAAGCAGCATCGAAACATATTTTTCAAGCATCTGATGTATTGTTGCATTACAGAATGAACAATAGCGCATGCTTGTGCAACCAAGCTTTGTGCAGTTAGTTCTTTCATCCATCATGTAACATAATCATTTATTAATTTTGTCATAGGTCATCAGCACATGGCACACACTTTCACCTTACTAGGTGTCACCAGTATTATTGTCCTCACCTACTCTGTCCCATTGTCTCTTTTAGATGATGCATCGTGGCTGACCTCTTCATAGATGCTACTTGGCAGTCCACATGTAACTGAATAGTAAACTGATACATTTTACCTTGCAGGACCATGCCTTCAATTTGAAAAGACTTATGAGAGAACTCACCAGATGAAAAATCCCATAAGAAATAATCGTTGCAACCCGTTCATTCTAGCGAAGCAAGGCTTCAGAAGCTGGAAGCAAAGCGCTGACACTCATAGGCAGTTGAAATCACTGAGAATTTGTGCAGTGTTACTCACTTTAGGTGCAGTGTATGGCCATTACACCACTATGGCAAAATAATTGCAGCTAGAACAGTCCATTCACACATCACGGTCATGGTTACGACAGTTTGTTACCTAAATTCAGAAATGCAGTATTCATAATATAAGCAATGCACTCATCTGCAAGAAACAAAAGAACAGCCAGGCTACAAGCATGCTCATGTGACGGACGAGACTTGCACCGGGAATAACTGGGCTGCAAGTTGTAAATTTATCATCACTTAGCATCACTGCAATGCTAGAGCTCAGATACACAATATAATCTAACCTTAAGTTCATTTCTACAGCTTCATGATGGAAAGATACATGTTGTGTGCAGCTATCTTGACTGCTGCTCTCTACAGGGTATTTGCCATCCATTGCAAAAGGGATGTCACACGTTTCAGCATGTCTTCAGCAGCCCTAACTAGCAAACAAAACGAATATCTCTGTGTTTGAGCAAAATGACACTCTTGTTACAATTTCCATAAGGTCTCTCTTTTGTAGACATGACAATTCTCTTTAGGCTGTTGTGTTTACCTTACACTTTTGTAGAGTGTATAATATTGCAGACACAAAATGACATTCTGAGTGACTCAAGATGACTGCTACTAGCCTCATCAAGGTGAGGATCCTGAATGGCATCAAAGAAAGTGAGGGTGGGGGGCTCAACAAAAATAGTGAACAAGGAGGGAGGGGGACTGTGAGCATCTGCCTGTGGCCTCATCCTCGAACAATAATTTACAAAGACTTTGAAGTTTGTTTCAAGATATGTGAACTGCCTTGTAATATTGATCTAGGGAAGTACTTGGTCATGTCGTACCTTCACACATCTTTATCTTTGTCTTTCACTCACCTTCAGAAGCAATCCATTCCACCGCCGCCTCCCATTGCTCATGGTGACCTCCCGAACAACGAGGAAGCACTGGCCTCCATGCTTATGTCATGGTATATGACCGGCTACCATACTGGCTACTATCAGGTAAGCAGACTTCAGGTTTTAACTCTTTGAGGGTCGATTTTTTTCGCCATATGCGACCGCCCAGGGTCGATTTTTTTTGTTGCAGATTCCAATTCTTCCTATGGACTTATTTTGAAAAAATTTTACTGTAATTTTTCTAGGGTGACCATAAAGTTAGAAAAAAATATTTTGCGTTGGTATATATGCACTCTTCATTCATGAATAACAACAATAAAAAAGGAAATAAACTTATCAGAATTAAAAATTTCATGCATTTTTATGCACATAGTTCAAGGCTTTGAAAATCCGCACACGAGAATATTTCGCAATTCTCAAATGTTCCTGCTCTTACACTAATACGTACGTCCATAGCGTAATCGAACTGCGTAGGTGCGCGCACTCAAGGGAACTGTTTGGTTGTGTGCCCATCAAAAAAAAGAAAAGCAACACGTGTGACAAACTTCCGCTAATCTTCATCTTATCGCCAACCAGCTAGGGCAATTAGTTTTGTCGAGTCCCCCCCCAAAAAAAGAAAAAAGAAACGGAAACGCATGCACGGCGGCATCCTTCCTATGCGCACCCCTATGAGCACTAAACAAGCGAGAAACAAGCGGTCGCCCTTTGAGCGATTAGTAACGAGATAGCCATCACTTTTGCAAGCGCAGAAAGCTGAAACCGCCCGCGAAACAAAATCCAAATGGCCGCCCACATGCACGCACGCCAATGCGCGAGCGGTAGTATATAGAAGCGCGGGAGCAAACTAGTGCTAAAACAAACCATGCAACGAAAACCGAGAGAGGGAGGTGGGCAAAAAAATTCCCTGTATCCCCACATAGTGGCAGCACATGACAGAAAAGAAAAAGTTTGGAAATTGGTGCACTTTTTAAACGTACAGACGGCGCCATAAATATACGGCATCGACCATTTTCGGACTTGTTCGCGGCGCCGTATATTTACATCATTGACTGTTAAAGGGTTAAGAGGCCGACATGCCAAAGCTTTATTGATTTGTTTCTTGCACTGCCAAATCACCAGTTATGAATGACCGTACAAGATCTATGCACATGTGACTGTATGTTCTTTTTTTCTGTGTGGTTTCTGAATATTGTTTTGTTGTGGTGACTGTGTGTAACACAACAGCAAGACTGTGAATGATGAAAGTAACTTTTTATTGGGCGAAAGTGTGCCCACAAAAGCAAGTTAACTCAAAGCACAGTGGTAGCGACGAACATGGTAGGCGATCACCGAACTCTCGTCTGGCGATCAAGCGCGCCGGCTTTTATACATGAGTCATCGAAGTTTCCAGAGTAATCGCTGGTCCCTGTGTGTCTTCCAGAAAGTACTACATAATTCGTCTCACATGTACGATGAGATTATACATGCTTCGGTGACAACAGACAATGCATAAGACCATAGATAACATTCCAGTGGGTTACAATCTTGCAGGCACGTCTTGTGCGGTCACTGGAGAAAGATAAACAAGCACACATGTCAGTATGCTTGAACTTCGTTAGGATGAAGTAGCGTCCTGTGAGAAAGTACCTTTGTCATATGCCATATTCATTATAAGATTGAACAATGATATTGTCTAAAATATTTGGTGGTCACGTCTGTGTAAAAGAAATGCAAGCATCATGTTTTTGACAGGCCAGTGGAGTGTCTCCTGCAGATTTTGACTGCCCATTGGTAGTGCGTCATGCCCATGTGTGGCCTAGAAGCAATGATGCACCCTATGTCTGTGAAGTTTCGAGACTGATTTACTTTCTTCTCTAGAAATGATTCCCCAAAACAAATGTTGGTGCGTATGTGTAGCGCCATCTTTTCGGGCTAACCTGAGCTATGCATGGTAATTGCTGCGGCAGCCGCTAGATGGCACTACATGTAGAAAAAGACATTGTCTCTAGTCTGCACATTCAACTGTGAGTGAATGTGGAGAGATGAACGTCCACCTCGAACAGCGTGTAAACATAAAATTCTGTGTGAAGCTTGGCAAGACAGCCACACAGACGCATGAGCTCCTTCGTGACGCTTACGGCAACGAGACATTATCGCGGGCGCGAGTTTTGGAGCGGCACAAGAGGTTCGTTTTGGGGAGAACGTTGGTGGAAGACGACACTAGGCAGGGGTGCCCTGCAACCTGACGGAATGAAAACAATGTGGCTCAGATCAGGGAGATCGTACAGCAAAATTGCACCATTACAGTCCGCATGCTATCGGATGCTCTCGACATTAGTAAGACAACATGGCACCAAATTTTGCGTGAGAACTTGGGGAAAAGAAAGCTGAATGCCAGACTTGCGCCGCTCTCACTCCCTCACACAGGACCAGAAGGACACGCAGGCATCAGTAAGCGCTGATTTGCTCTCTGAGGCAGAGAAAGATGCTGCATTCGTCGACAGCATCATTGCTGAAGACGAAACATGGTGTTTTTAATACGATCCTCAAACAAAGAGGCAGAGCGCCGAATGGCGATCCACAAGCTCTCTGGCGTCGAGAAAGGTGCGGCGACAGAAGACCAAACAAAGACGATGCTGATAGTTTTTTTCGATGCCAGAGGTGTCATACACGAGTTCGTCCCACAGGGGCAGACGGTGAATCACGAGTTTTATATCCGCGTGCTCCTACGCATACGTGATGCGCTGCGACGCCGTCGCCCTGACTTATGGGCATCTGGACAATGGAGCGTTCTCCACAAGCACAGCATTACTGTACTTCACCATCCGCCATACTCGCCTGACCTCTCCCCATGCGATTTCTCCCTGTTTCCTTGTGTAAAGAGAGCCCTAAAAGGTCGCTGGATGGGGAGCGTAGAGGCCATTCAGGATGCCATGGCAAAGGAGCTGACAGCTCTGCCAAAAGAAGCGTTTTCCAACTGTTTCCAAGACCTCAAGAAGCATTGGAAGCTGTGTATAGACTGCAAGGGAGGCTATTTCAAAGGGGTGCTGCACAAATAATTTTAATGTTAAACGCATTATTTTTAATGGACTGCCTTGGAACTTTACGGACAAAGGTTGTAAATTGCATACGTGCACTTTTCATCATCACTAGACAGTTTTAGCAGAGCGTTACTGTATATGTTATACGGTGTATGGTATATGAAATAAATAGCCGATTTAGCCACTTGTTTCTTGCTATGACAAATGAGAGCAAGTATCACGAGCGAATTAGAATCGAAGTGTGCAGCCGGTGTGGCCATGTTGTTATGCAAACGCAGTATATGGCGGGAGTGTTCTGGGAAACTTATACTGGAGCCTGCTAAACTCCGCACATCTGCACTCGTAGCAGCCGGTATGTGGTAATGCTCACAGTGTATGGTAACACTCTGCTAAAACTCTCGACTGATGCACAGCCATGTGATAGGTACAACCACATGGGACCCCATGTGGAAACAGCTAGCATTTTTTCTAGCTGCTTGTGATGAATTGCTTCCCGCATTTTCTGCGCACACAAGTGTACGCTTCTGACTATCTCGCGAACGTGTGCGCTGCGTCACTACAGACATTCGCACCTCGCGCTGGACCGCTCTTTTCCTACAGATATCCAACTCCATCCTGCAGCAGTATCTCCAGAGGCGCGCATTCGCCATGCTGCAGTAGTAATGCCTCGTTTCTGTACCTTCGAAGTTTTGGCACAACAGTTCGCCACCGTCTCCTTCTCGTGAGGCCATTGGCACGTGGCTTTAGCGCTCAATGTACTGTCCTTAATTAAATTGGGAAATTTGCAGGCGCAAGTTAAAATCAGTTGGCGCAGGAGAGGGGTAATTGGAGAACGCGGGGAGAGGCCTTCGTCCTGCAGTGGACATAAATAGGCTAATGATGGTGATGTGATGAATTTGCTTACGTTTCAGACAAAATTTTGCATGGCGGCTGCTTTGTAATTATTTACCACATCAAAACAGTGCTTCTTACATGCTGAAAAATTTTTTGGCAGTTGGTTTTTGTCACTTGGTGCAGCTTTGTTCGCAAAACTCAGCGGTTATTTCAGAGGCCTATGCAGATATAATCTGCTTAAAGAACAATTTCAAGCTTCTCGCAATGGTGCGCCAAGCGACACCTTGCCTGTTACAGAGAGATTTTGAGACGACCACACAAGTAGTTCAACCAACACTGCCGGCTCAATGCTAAGGGCATTGCTTAGCCTAACCTGCTTCACTTCAAAGCGGTAGTGTGCATTGCTTCAAAAATAACTGCCAGTGATTCCAAATTGCATTGTCTTGAGAATGTGATCCTTCTCATTGCATCAATTCGCATGTTAAAGGAAGATAGACAGTGGCAATTCACGGCATGCAGGCTACAAAGGGCAGCAGTCGAGCTATCTCACATGTAATGCAGTGTGGCGGCCGAACACAAGCTCCGAGAGTATCACAGCTCTCGCTCGTGCTATTCATTTGGCAGTAATCGTCGCTTGTCACGAAAGAATAAACTAACACATTTATTCTATCAACCATGGCTTTGTGAGAAAAACTCGTAACCGCTGTTTGTGCCATTGGCGGCAGTTGGACAGGCTGCTAGCACGCAGGGGAGTGGCAGCGATGGTGGAGATATCACTTAAACCCAATTTTTCTCTGACAGGACATTATTGCCGCTGTGGGAATAAATCTGTTAAATTGCTATTTGTCGAAGGGTAGCACCCAGAAAATGATGGTCAGTGCACTATGCTGCTTTGTGTTTTTATGAGTACCGTGTAAATATTTTTAAAAAATTGATTTTACTTTGGAATGTTGAACTGTTTTTGCAATTGTCTTCAGCTCCTAATAATCAAACAGTAGATGACAATACATGCCAAGCTTCATCTTTTCACAACATGCCGCAGACCTAATTTTGAGTACACTCGAACCTCGTTATAACAAAACGGGATATAATGAAATAATGGCTTTAGCAAAGTAAATGAAATTCTCCTTGAAATCCCCATAGAGATCCATGTATTTCAAAGCTTGTTTTGATGAAGTGAGATTGTCCCACCAATGGACATAACAAACTAGATTCGTTTCCGAAACTAAAAGATACCGGACCATTGCATGCCAAGTACATCATGGGGTTTGGCTCTCATCTTTGACGGCAGTTCAAGACTCCTGCGTTCTCACCTCGAATATGTTGTCGAGCAACACTGGTCTTTCTCACCACAGCGCGTAGCTGCACACCTGTGCACAAGCACCTGCTCACTATCGCACTTCTCCACTGACCTTTCTCTCTTGCGCATGCCTGGCTGCGTGAGCTGTGCGACGCTGCATGGCTACGTGCGGTGGTGTGAAAGATTAGTGCACTCACTTCTCTCTCACTACGGCGTGCCGCACCGGCAGCTGCAGCTGGGCCTAGCCTCAGAGATCTCCGCAATGCAATATTAGGGGTCACACCCAGGCCATGCATTCACTTCACTCTCTCCCTGCAGCTCAGCGCATAGGCTGACTGCTGGGCGTGGCCTCCGAGATTGCATTGGCATCGGTGCAGTCTTGGAGCCCAAAACAGGCCCAGCCAAGCCAGCGTGGTGAAGTTCACAAACCTCCTTGATCACGCAGCGGAGCACTGTGTTGTGTGCCACGTGCTTCTCAACCACAATGAGCCAAGTTAAAGCAGGCACGAACGACCACCACAATTGAACAGAAGGCAGCTATCTAAAGAATGTAGTGTCAGGTGCCAAGTTATGTGTTGTACGTCGAAGGTTCTTTTGATGTTTTATTCTGATTTCATTGCATGCGGGGCTTTGTAGAAGCTCCACGGGTGCAAGGTCGTATTCTTATTTCCATGTTTACAATTGTGCATCCCATTGGGCATGTATTGCAGTAAATTGCAATTACGGATATAACAATGTAACGGATATAACAAGGTAATCTAGGCTCCCCCTTCAACTTCATTATAACGAGGTTCAAGTGCAGTAGAATGTACTTCGAATATAATGGACCTTCCTCACTGGATTATTGTGGTTTGTTGTAACGAGCATCAAGTCTACTGGAGGTCTACTGAAGCATTAGTACCAAGTGTGGCAACTGCAGTTGTCTGTAGCGTGGACAGGAGATAGCCTTGTGAGTCGCATTGTAGCCTGAAGTAAATTTACAGCAGTTGATCTTAAAGGCCAACTGCAATGAGATTTCACTTGGGCTAAATTTACTATAAATGTCGTGCAGAGACTCCCAAAGTAGTCTTGGTAAAGCCGCAGGGCTGGTAATTGCCTAATTTTGTTATTAGTAGTATTAAATAGCGCCTATGCAGACGACACGTGTACCTGGTGGCAAAGCAGTAGCGACACGGTAGCGATGCAGGTATGGCGAATATTGAAGAACCGTACGTAATTGTTGATCTCTCAGTTGCGCCTAGGCAGCCCGGTGCATTGCTCGCTCATCATTTGCGAGATGATAGGCGTCTCCCTCAGCGTGCATTCTCGCTTTCGCACTCGTGATTTGAGCTGTTGCAAGAATGCCGATGCATTGCATGGCCGTCAGGTGCTCAAATACATACTCGAACATAAGCAATGGTTGTGCAGTACACAACGTTGAGTAGAGGAATGCTGAACACATCTTTCCAGTCCCAGCTTTCAGAGCAAAAGCATGCACAGCGGCACAGCAGGCAAGTGAGACACGGACCAGCCAGTGTGCTCAAAACATCTAAACTGCAGTTTACAAAGCTTCACAAGCTACATTTCGACAGCACAGTAACTTACCCATCAAGATCTGCTTGGCAAACACTTTCTCGGCTTGACTATAAGTACTGCATGCCGCATTGGCACACAAAAACCAAACGGTAACATTCAGAGTTGTATTCAAGGACGACATTATCGAGCGATCATTTCAGGTAGTGCATCATCTTCAAGATATTTTGTGTGTCTGTACATCGGACACGTCGAAGTAGACGAATGATATACTTTCTGACACAGCTCCAGAAACAAGCAGGAACAGCATACTGCGTTTGTCACAAAGGAGAACGTGGCGCAGCAGCGATGGTGTAGATGCGGCGGCAAGCCATGCAGGAATGCACTGCTGGCAGAGTGAAATATGCGAAGCTTTATCACGGCCACAATCTGGCCTGTCTGGCCGTCAGTTTACGCACACTTAGCACCGAGCCCCTCTAGCCCAGCCATGCCAAGACTCGGCTACTTATCATCCTTTACTACAGATGGCGGTAGTTGTCTGATCAATTGACGAGTCCGGCGCTTCCAGCGTGCCAGGCAATGGCTGGTGAAGTTGGATACACCATGCCGGAGATGCTAAGATCGTTAAAATTTTATCCTGTGCTTTAAGTGTGACCTGCAGCAGCGCCGCTATCAGTTTTGCTGCAGTGCTAGCAGACAAGTGCACGACGAACGAGCGCCTCTTTGTTGGTCGGAGACGCAAATGCAACATGCTTGCTGCAACGAGCCTCAACAGCATGCTGCTAGTCAGCCGAGCTACCGTGCGATGCACCCTGTTTCAGCTGCTCCGATGTGCAACAGGACGTATTCTATTCCTGTTCTACAGTGAAACCTCGTTAAACCGTAGTTGGCCGGAGCTCAGAAAAAGTACGTACTAAACGGTAGTACTGTTTAACCAAAATAGCATGAGATCGCCCACAAACCTGTCAAAAACAGAACTCAGAGAGAGTGCGATGAAAAGGGGAAAAAAACATGCACTATTTATTCACTTTGCGCGACAAAAGTTTTATTTTCGTTTGATGCTGCAGTGGCTTAGCACGAGGACAGCGGCCTCAAACTTACTGAAGCTGTGTGCCAGCTTTTCAGCCAGCCTCCTCTTCTCACCAAACACCCGCGTGGCAGATTCCTCGTTGGCGTTACGTATTCTCCGTGCACGCGCGCAGTAGTGCTGCAGAAGTCCCAGGGCGCCTTTTTCATTGCTGGGTGCCGCAGTTTGGGATACTTTTCGTTTGGAATAGAGTTATGTTATTGGGCCCATGTTCTCGTCGCGACGATTGCAAGGCTGACATAACGCGCAGCTTCTGCCACTGTCAGGCTTGAATCGCCCGTGGTGTCGCTTTCCGTGTCGTCCTCATCACTGTCGCTAGTCGACACTTCGGCAACAACAGAGGCAACGATGGCGAAAAGTCGAACCTCATAGCCGACACCTCTTCGCAGTCGCAGCAGCTCTGCTGAGCACCTTCTTCGCATTCCAAATGCCACACACCGTAGTCAACAGCAGATCCCTGTCGCGTGCCAGCGCCGACTTCGTGTCACATGCGATAGCACGGACAATGTCTAATTTTTCTTCTATGCTGAGCCCCCGGCGTCTTTTTTTATCTGACCTTCGGCATGACGCAATTCCTCGCTAGCACGACGCCACAATGCTCTCTGGCACGGCGTCGAAATAATGATGTTGATGTGGCTTCACGCGCAAATGCACAGGGCACTTGGAGGTCGTTGTTCCGACCTCTGAGGCTTGTTGTTCTGCCGAGCCGCCCGATGGGGATTACGCACCACCGTGTTTGCGTGACGAGAAGTGGAAACGCTACGTTTTAAACGATGCATACGCAATAAACTGGTACGGTTTATGCTGATACAAAACACATTATGTTCAATGGCCGCTGAGTTGGGGATTTGACTTTACTACTTTTAGAACGAAAGTACTGTTTAAGCGGGCATGGTTTAACGAGGTTTTACTGTAGTCTAATTTTTGCTGATTTAGCTCAGCTGTGGCACACGTGGATCGCGTCTGTGTTGAGCCGGACTCTACCACACCTTTAGCTTGGCCACCCCAATGGACTCATCTTCAAGCAGAAGCAGGACTCATTGAGGCCCTGTAGTTGAACATAGACAATAAGATAGCGAAAAACGTTTGGACTGGGTGGATAGCTGGCATTAAAAGAACATTGTGGGTGCATAACAGTGTTGTCACAGTGCACAAATGAGCGAACAAAGTATACTAACTCTGTGGCTAGCAGACGTGCGGGACCAGTTCACTGATACACCAGAATGGAAACAAGTAAGGAATGCCATAGCTTCCTCTCAAGGAGACCTTGGGAAAGCGAACAGCATGGGTGCCGGTTCTCCCCATTCTTCACTGTATGTCACTGCTGGCGCTTTTCTTTTCCAGTTTCAGTATGAAAATTATCAATTTTCGCGAGCTCTTTGTAACACATTGACTTGTATTTCAAGCGTATGATTTTGCACAGGGGCCTGCATGTCTAAATTATCTGAAATTGGGCTTCTTGTTGAAAAGTTCATTGCAGTTGGCCTTTAAAGCATTAACATTGTTTTGCACTGTGCATCTGGTAACGTTGGAGGCATGATAATGTGACGCATCATGGTGAATGTGATGTGAACTTCTAGTAGTAGATATAGTGTATGCATTTTCACTGGAACATTAGGGATGGAAAAAATACCTGTTAAGTTAAACATTCTGACAGATGAGAACCAAGTTTAACATAGTCAGCTGTGCTTACAAACTGTTTGGCAGGAATTGCAACATTCAGTATTACTATAACCTGGTACAGCTGTAGGATTGTTCAGGCTGTTCACTTATCTAAAATTATGGCATAGACTGTTCTGCACTGAAATGGTAACATGCACGGACCATATGATTGGTTCCTTAAGATTCCTTAATTTAGAAATAGAACTTATACATTGCCTTTACATTGAACTTCAGAGGCAGTGCTAATGAGTGGACACAAAAGCTGCAGCTTTTGTGTCCACACATTAAGCACTGCCTCTGAAGTTCACGTGAGACATACTTATCAAGAGTAGCAATTTTAGCTTCAAACAAGCCAATAGTATATAATGTCATGTTCTTAGCATTCTCATATACTAATCAATTGATTCATTTCTCTTTTCTTTTTTCTTTTCAGGGCTTGCAAGAAGCAAAGTCAAGCAAAAGGGAATGTTGCTGCTGCAGATTCAGTAGTCACAAGTGATTAGCCAGGCTGTATGTAAACGCTGAAAGCAGAGCACGCCATCCTTTGTTTGTTCTTGTGATTTAATATTTACCTGGCAGCAAGCATTCGAGAAGTCCCAGCTTCACAGTCTTCCGTGAACCTTTTTGCATTTTTTATTGCAAGCAGTCTGAACACATGCTTAATTATATTGAACTGCACCACTTCTCTAGTCATATTTTCCCTTAGGCTGAACTCTTTCTTGCACTTGGTTGTGTTGGGTTCAAGTTTTCTGTAATCTTTGCTTTATCGCATTAATCCATAGCAGGTGAGTAAAGCTTAAGACTATAGAAAAAAACAGGATTTGCCTCATCTTCAATTCATGTTGAGGCCTTTGAAATGTTGAAAGCAGTTGGTCTTACATACTATCATATAAAATTAGTTCGGCCAAGTGTTGTGATGACTCGCACACAACTCTTGTTCACTATTGTAATTTCAACACGTCTGCGAGTCACTGTGACCTACTTTCAGTGAGTTAAAATATTCGGGCTCGTTCTTTAAAGCTGTTGAAAAGAGTCTCCAGGGCAGAAATGCTGAGGGAATGCAAGCAGGCAGCTAAACTACCAGGTGCCGAAAACCACTACCACTCAGCGGGGGAAGGAAAAGCCATAACAATAGACTTTTGTGATCACCATTCTGCGTGTTACCACAGTGGTGAAATCAAGGGCTTCTACTTGGAACTTTTTCATGGGTCCACACACTTGCACATGCAACGGTGAAAATATAAGGTGGAACCCTTTTGGAAACATGTCGTTGGTGTACAAGTTGGTATAACTAAGACCTACTTACAGGAAAGAAATGGCAACCAGTGCAGAAATGTGTAGGCCTTTGTTTCAAATTCAGGCTGCTATGACCACTTGAATACAAATGGCGTCTTGCCTCTGAGCACAAGTTAGCGGGCTAGTTGTTTGAACATTCTTCGGGCTCCAGCGAGAAAGGCACAGACAGGCATATAACGACCTAAAAACACACACTGAGGCGTGTGTTTTTACACTCTTTTGTCCCTTAAAAAAGTAGACTACGGACTTCGTTCAATACTCGATGACTCTGACATATGCGGAAACAGTTATTGCTCTCTTTTTTTCTTATCACACACACATACACACAATGAAATAAGATGTGATTAAGAAAAACTTGTTGGCCTAGTTGGGACTTGCTCTGAGACATAATTGCTGTGTGTCTTTGTGTGTACCTACCAAGGTAGTCCAGTGGCTATGACATCGCACTGCTGAGCCCGAGGTTCTGCTCCCCTGGCTGCAGTGGCTGCATCTGATGGGGAGAAATGCCAAAACCCTGATGTACAGTGCATTGAGTGCACATTAAGAAAAAAAACTCAGGTGGTCATAATTAATCCAGAGCCCCTCAGCATGGCGTGCCTCATAATCAGGTGGTGGTATAGAGAACATTCAGTTAGGAAGAACTCCTGAACATTTTTTAAGAATTTTATTTGTATTTGTAGAGGCAATTAAGTCTCGCAATGTCTGATTGCTTTGTCAATATCTTTGGGTGTAGTGAGCGAAATAGCAAGAAGCAATCCTTGCGAGCATGTTATTGTGGCCTTAATACCTGGCACACACCCATATACCCATGAGGGGGATTGGCCAGATTGGAGATAATGAAAACTGCACACAACAAAGGACTAAAAGGAAAGGGCTTATTCTAAAAAAAATATCCTGTTTACTGTCTTCCTCTTTCTTGCCTTTGTTGCTCCTTCATAGAGCTGCTCTGTGCATTTCGTGTTTACACTGGTTAATATTTTACATAAAAGAAAGGCACCTATTCAGGCATTAAATGGCGCTAGTACAAACTTTGGTCGTGATTTTCATTGTATTGCATACACAATAACAATCATTACTATATACTGTATTTATTCTGCCGAGTAACCTACAAAATTCAGCAGATGTTTCATAGAACATGTTAGATGACTTATTTGAAGCTGTTTCAAGGGGAAAACAAAAGAAACATTTAATTTTAAAATTTTATTCCATGAATCCTTTTGGGATGGCACAAAATGGACATGCAAAGAACAGGATTTGTTTTGAAGCAGTAGTTCAGAGGCTATTTGAAACCACCATACACCGACAGTCTGTACTGAGCAGGCTATACACCTTCATCATACGGTGGACCCTCTTTAAATGGAACCTCGAGGGACCAGGGAAATTAGTTCCGTTTATCAGGGGTTCCATTTACTTAGAGACAAAGCTGAATGCAATTGCATGAATACTAAACCAACCAACCATGAGGATGGTGTTCCGTTTAAGAGGCAGTTCCGTTTAAGCGATTTCCGTTTATCGAGATTCCACTGTAGTAGGTGGAAGTGCACTACTGTCTGTGTTTCTGTCGGCTGACAAGTAGTGTGGATAGCTTGGCAAGTTGTTGAATAATTCTGCGTATTAAAGGGGCCCTGAACCACCCCTCGAGATTGGCAAGAACAAATGTTCAGCATATGGCATATACTGCTGTGAACATCTCGGGCAAATTCTGCACTTGTGCGCAATGCAAGGGGCTCACAAGTGGAGCGTGAAGTCACCTTCTCAAATGCTCTCTTTTCAACAGAACGCCCTGTACTCACTCTTTTGTGGACACTTTATTTCATCATTCCCTTAGACGGCTGCTATTGGTTGAGAGCCGACACCAACCAATCAAGAAGGGTGTGTGGATCAGTGCACATCTTCCTACTGTTATTGTGGATATTAATTGACACAGTTAACTAAACAGGTTGAAATATAGCTCAAGTAAGCGAAAAACACTGTTTTAAATTTTTATGTTAATGACACACTTCCGGGCGAAACCAACTGTTTCTATCTGCTGACACTCAGAAATGGCTCAGCGGTGCCCAGAGCATAGATACTGCGGCTGCCGTGGGATGCTGCCACTAGTCCACTGGCTGAGTCCACTGTGGCTCACTGAGGACAGCTGTGTTTGGCTTACGTTTAGTGCATTGTAGGCACCAAAATTGAAAGTTGTGGTGTCCGTGTTAACGTCCAAAATGAAATTTGGACTGCGCATGACGGTGACAATTAGAAGGCGGGGCATTGTGGGCATGCCCCAATGTGCCGTAGCCTTCGCAGTGCGAGGCATTGAAGAAGGAAAGGGAGCACAGTGGAGGCTGTGTTTGACTGCCAACTCCGCTTCTGCTGAACGCATTGAAGTACTTTTTGTGGCAAAGTATTTCCGAAATAGCCTTTTTTCACTTCAAATGCCTTTTTCCACTTGGATAAAAAGTGATTTAGGGCCCCTTTAATGAGAATGTAGAGTAAAGAAATTATGTATTTACTTCTGTAAGACTCGCACCCCCAAATTTTTCAATTTTCACTTGTAGCGTTATCTGCAAGCCCTCATGCTTGCTAATTTTCGCAAGCTGCTACTAGATCGCACTAGTCCTGCTGACCATGGCATTATCATCGTTACCATGTCTCGCACTCAGCACCAAACTGTAACTTCGGTCAGAGATGCCGACGAAGTGGCGCTGATTAGGCTTAGACGGTGGGTGTGGTTGGTGGCAAGTCATTCCAAGAAGTTTGTCCTTAATATGACTGTACCACGTTGCCCATATCGGCGATTGAGCATGAAATCACAGGCCGGACTGGCAGCCATGTTTGTGGAGTGGAGTATGGGTCCGCGGGCAATCAGTCTGCAACTACCAAGCTTGTCAAGTTTCTCGAATTACCTAATGTACCAATCAAACTATTTTTACCGGATCAACCTGTTTGTCATAACTCGGTTCAGCTGTAACCAAGTCAAGTCTAGAATGCAATGTACGCTTGTTTGTTGATAAGACACTAAATATAATTCCAATCAAATGCTGTCCAAATCTCATGACATCACTAAAAGTTAATGCAGGATCTAAAATCTATAATGATTCGCGATCGGGTTCGCTACACCGAACCGGTTCAGCATAGTAAACATTATCTTGTCCCACGGCGACACGCCGCACTGTGCTATCTGCACATCATGCATGCTAATGTTTCATCAGGAGGTAGAAGAAATAGACTCCCTGGCACATGGGAAACGGCAATCGATGTTTATACCAAGAATACCAATGAAGTTTAATGTTACACAGCTACAGCTGGCGTACACATAAAGACGGTCATCTCAGGGAAGACGATGCACCACAGGCAGCGCACTCTTTTGAGGCAGAAGCTGTACGCCCGTAGTGTCTGCAATCTGATAGTTTGGAGGAATGCGAGCCATATGTGGGTTTCAGCTGATGCCCCAACTGCAGTAGCTCGCACTTTTTTAATTTTCTAGCCTGGGACGCACTAAGTCTAATGCGGTGAGTTAGAAACGCTCCTGTTATATTGGCATGGAGAAAATCATTCCTAAGTTGGGTTTCTACTGATTGGCCGTGACCGGGCTGGCTCCTCGGCTGTGAGTGCCTCTGGCTAGGAATCCCAGGGCTAATCTCGTATGCTCGTATACAATGCCTGAGAAAGTGAGTGGGGCGGAGGGATGGTCATTGCAGTAGCTGGAGAGGAAGCTTCAGCTCAGTGCCAGTTCGGTTTCCCTATTCAAATAAATGTAACAGGCAGAAATACTTTTATGTGACAACCACTGGGCCGATTTGAATGAAGTTTCTGGTGTTTGAGAGAGAAAATGAACGTAGGAAGCAGAACTGTGATAATGGACCTGGAATGTCTCACGAAAATTCCCAAGATCTGGTAAGTTAAAAAAAAAGTGTGAGGTTAGGTGAAGTTTACTTTGTTTCTATTACAGAAACGGGAGCAAAAGCAAAAGCCTACTAAGGCCTGACAAAGCCATTAGTAGCCTTCTGCTCTTGCTATATACGCTATATATGCTTTCTTTCTATATGGGCTCCTTTTGGCATTCAGCACTAGGGTACATTGTTAGAACTCATTGTGAAATCACATTGGTCTCATCATCTTGCATCATATCAATGTAACAGCGCAACGTGTAAATAGCATGTTGTAACATTTCCTGCAAACAAATGTAATATGCTGTTGCGTCCAAGTCTGAAAGAAATGGCCGCTGCACAGTCGTCGTCCTCTTCCTGTTGTGCCTTTGTGCGGAAAAATGGCGGCAAGCAACGATTCATGTTTCCTACCAAGTATGTGACTCCTACTCACTTTAGGGGATTGGCCTAGAAATGGATAGATTATTACAATTTATATAATGAACAGCTTTTGGAATATTTATGGTATCTTTTTCGCACTTGGAATTTACAGCTTACACGAATTTCTACAATGTTTACGAGGTCTTTTGCAAAAGTTCTACTCGCAAGTTTGTGCTAGATTTGAAAGCCATGTATAATGGATCGAATTTGTCTTTAGATGTATTTTTAGGTGCAGATTACAGAATTGGGATATAATTTTTTTTTATTACTCTGATACAGAATCGTTAACTTGACACTGAAATATTTTAAATTTCCAAGAATTTTTCTTCAAGAATTGTTCACATAAATTGAAACAAGCCTTATCAAAGTCAATGCAGTGTTTGCCAAGAAAAACTATTTCTCCGCTAACATGTCTTTAGATGAGAGCTCGTGAGCTTGGGCACCTCAATATGTGGTTTTGGGTCCCACCTGTGGGAAGTTCTTTTCGTTCACTTTCGTATCCCTTTTTGATTTCAAAATTTCAATTAAACGCAGCAATTAATTATCCCTGCATGTTGTATGGCCAGATAGTTTGTTTTTTCATATATTTGTGATGTCGTCATCGCATATATTCTTACCGAAGGGAACTAAGCATGTTGGTGCATGTCTACGAGAATACTTGGGAACAGCACGAGAAGATGGGGCAAGATTAGACAACACGAGCAAGTGCAACTCTGTTCGCATTGTCTAATCTTGCCAAGTTTTATTGTGCTCTTCTCAAGTATTCTCATAGAAATGTACTTGCCCTTACTCTAGTTCTCCATCTCCCACCATGTTCTTGCTCCTAGCGTTTTTCTGTCCCCGGTCTCTTTCCTTATGCGGAGTAGCATGTAGGCAGTTACATACATGCTGGTAGAATGTGATTTTCATTAAGCAGCCCCCTCCCCCTATTTTCTCTCTCTCTCGCCTGCCACCGCCTCTGATCGCAGACGCTGCGACCAGAGGCGCAATCTGCTTTGGGGGCACGGCTCGTAGCTTTGCGTGCGCCGTGTTCTCGCCGCTCAGTTTGCGTTGAAGCGATAGACAGCACGAAGGTCACTTCGCTCGCTGCTGATGCCGCGATTCCTCACGCCAGCGTTTTGACAGCGAGTGTCCGCGGTCATCGAGTGGGAAGTGTTCATATTTGCCTGCGCGCGCTGACACCGTGCTAGGTAATTGATAGTAAGCGAATGTTTACAGCGGGGCAATCTACTCCAGCGGCTGCTGCGTATGGCGCGACCGCGCTAGCCATGTCCTGAACACGATCTGCAATGCGCACAGTGCATGTAGGCGTCTAGGCGCACCGAGAGCCGATAGCGTCGTGTGCGCTATAGCACCCATACGCTTGCACTCACCCGCGTTCACGAAATGAAACGTCCCTTTAACTTTTTACTTTATTTTCTTCACACATCTCATCACATTATCACATCTACCAATCATCTTGACGTAATAGTTCTACGGAGACCCGCAAGGTGGAGAGAAGTAATTAATAAAGGAAAAATGAGATATCCACCCGATCGTAGTATTTGCTACAAAGGAAACCCGTAAGAGTTCTCGAAAGAAAAGCCTCATAATTGAAGAAAAAAAAAAACTTCGATATGAGGCTTCTCTTTCGAGGAACCCGTATGGGTTCCCTTTGTAGCAATTGCTACGATTGTGTGGATGTCTCATTTTCTCTTTATTAACTACCAATCAGCTATTCTATTATTTTTTATACTCCGCGGTCCAAAAGAAGGCTTCTTTGCACGCATTCAAGTAATACGGGAAAGTGAGCTTATAAGGAGACATGACAAGAATGGTCTTCTCTTTTATTATTACTTCTTCATTTGCCATTTCTATTTTATCGATTCTAAAGCTACCCGTCATATACATTTACGCTATTATAACGATTAAATGTTTTTAACTTCTCCAATTATGCATTTGCAGATAAAGGGTGTGACTTTCTTGTCACAGACAAATATTGCTGGGGTACTCCCCAAGGAATGCTTACACATTAAGATGGTGGAATCTCGACTGTTATCTCTATGTAAACCTTCGCGCAACTTTTCTCTTTCCGCATCGAACCTTGATCCTTTCTTAGCACAATTTTTGTAAGTGGTTCCAGTCCTGACTCATTGTGGACGCGCTTGTCGATCGGGTGACGCCAGCTTTGGACACGTGTCGGTATATATAGGAGGGTGGCCCTCAGTTCCATCCATCGGGAGCTGTTTCTAAAGAAACCTACAAGATTGGAAGGCGATTCAATCTCCAATTAAAGTCTATCAAGGTCAATGTCTTGCTGAGAGAGTGGGATAAGAATGGGGCGGAATCACTGCGCACGGCATTTTATCGCGTCACCCCGCTCGTGAAGGGGGTAAGAAAAGCGTTAGACGGCTTCCTTTCTTTTTTTTTTTTTTTTTTGCTGCACTATCTGTGAGATCGGCTCACATTTTGACGTATGATGACGTATTAAGTCATTGTAAATAATTCCTGGTGTTTGAAATGCGAAAACTACAATGTGATTGTAACAAGAGTCCGGCGCCTTGAACGGGTTCTCAGCGGTACACGACACACCCAAATGTCAGCCGTTCCAAAAACTAATTGTTCCCCTGACCCACTGCTACTCTGTCCTTCTGCTTGCCCTTCCCTTCATCTTCTTTCACTTGCGGCGTTCAATAGTTACCGTTAAGCCCGCTGCCCCCTCTCCCCTCGAATTTACACAGGAGTAAGACGAGTTCAGCACAGGTTTCACGAAGGACTTAAAGGTTCATTTGACTGGCATGAGTAGGAAAATTGCGTTTGCGACAGTTGTGATCAAGTTCGGGAATCGCGGCTAAACGAAATGTCACACGACCCAGAGCTTCCACAACACAGGGGTAACAATCTTTCGCAGCGCCGAGGTAAACGCAGTGCCCGTCGAACCATGACTAAATCGCCCCGTTGGAAAGAACTGCGCTTGAGGGTGCAGTATTGCTGGCCGATCTCGGAGGCGAGCCTGGCGCAGGGCCTCCCTGGAGTCCACTTTTGCGGGGCATTCTTGCAGAGACGTGTCGAAGTTAAGAACGTGTTCTTGCGGTAACGTTGGCGTCCTCACATAGAGCAGCTGAAACGGTGTGGCGCGAGTGACTGTTGGTACCTGTTTACAGCGAAAACCGTAACGATGACGTAGTCACTCCAGTCGTCGTGGGTGGGACAGACGTAGGAAGAAACATCTTCTATGGTGCGGTCGGTGCACTCGACCTGGCAATTTGTTTGTGGATGTTGAGGGGACGCTGCAGCGTGTTATATCCCATGTTTAGACAAGAAAGGTTTAAAGGCAAGCGACATAATTGCCGCGCCACCGTCGGAAATCAGCAACTTCGGTGTGCCATGCCGGAATATGAGGCACTCGTTAATAAGGACATGGCATGAGCGTCTGCAGAAACGGGGGCAGCTCGAACTTCTACACACTTAGTGAGGTAGTCCGTGGCCATAATGAGAAATTTCTTGCCATGCTTGCTGCTTGGAAACGGGCCCATGTTATCAATGCCCGGGATAATGAGCGGTTCGTTAGGAGGGGCGATTGGTTGTAAGGGCACATGTGAGTTTGTGACGACGTTACGAACTTGACAAATGGTGCAGAATGACACAGGTAGACATCGGCGCGCATGCCATACCACCAAAACCTTTACTTAACGCGAGCCAGAGTATTCTGCTGACCCTGGTGGCCAGCACAGAGGGCGTCGCGACACATGAAAAGTATAGATGGTCGCATGGCCACAGGCACCACAGGTAGGTACGATTGACTTCCTGTACGTCGATGATGTAGGATGCCATCTCGGACTGTATAACCTCATGAAAGACTCTCAAGGCAGCGCTTAAGTGTACTGGTATCACCGTAGAGGTACCGGACAATGTCGCAGATTTTGGTATTCTTTGATTGTGCAGCTAGGAGATCGAGTACTGGAAATACCGGCGCAGAGCAGTTAGTAACGACAGGGTTGCGTGAAAAGTAGTCGGCGTCTTGGTGACAAGAACCACTACGATGAACGACCGTGAAGCTGTAGTCTTGAAGTTTGGAGCCCACTGGGCAAGTTTGGCATTTCCATTTTTCTTTCTTTTTTTTCTTCTTTTTTTTTTGGAGCCAGCGCGGTGCAAGGTTGTCAGTAATAATAGTAAAATGCTTGCCGTAGACGTAAGGCCGAAACTTCTCAGTGGCCCAGATTAACGCGAGGCACTCAAGTTCTGAAACGTGGAACTCCGGTTCACTGAGGCGGCAACTGGCATGGGCAATGGGCTTCTCGTTCCCTTCGGAGTCTTATTGTAAAGAACCGCTCCAAAGCTAAGACCATTGGCGTCAGTGTGGATGATGCCCGTCATCTTGATAGTGTGCAAGTGTCGTTGGAGTCGTCAGGGGCGCCCAATGTAGTGGAAGGCTGACTCCTGGTCAGGGCCCCAGTGCCACTCCTGATTTTTCTTCAGAAGTTCATTGAGGGCTGTAGCGCGAGCGGCGAAGCCAGGGATGAAACGGCGGAAGTAGGAAGCGAAGCCCAGAAAACTTTTAATTTGTTTGGCCGTTGTAGGAGGCGGAATGCTTGCTTAAGCTTATAGCTTTGAAGGGTCAGAGCTGATGCCGTGGACACTCACAACATGACTCAAGTAGGTAACTTCTCAATAGCCGAAGAAACACTTTGAAGGCTTCGAGCGGAGCCCACCGTCATCTAGGGCGCACAATACGAGCTCCAAACAGCTATGGTGTTCGTAAAACGGGGGAGCGTAACATGATGCCATATAAGTACACGAATGCCATCGGCCACTTCAAGTGTTCAAGGATCCGGTCCATTAGTCGGGACGTTGCACGTGCATTAGAGCCCAAAAGGAAGGCGGTTAAAACGGTACAGGCCATCCGGTGGGATAAAAGTCTTCTCTGCATCGTCCTCGTCGAGCCCGACCTGCCAGTAGAGGTCGAGTGTAGGGGAAAATCTGGTCCCTTGAAGCCGATCTAAGGCGTCGTCGAAGCGGGGATGAGTGTATACATCCGGCTTGGTAATGTTGTTTAGGCGGCGATAGTCTACGCAAAATCGCGCAGTGCCGTCCGTCTTTCTCGCGAAAACTTCTGGGGACGACCAAGAACTGAACGAGCGAGATATGATGCCACGCTGTAACATATCTTCTACCTGAGTTGTAATTTCAGCGCGTTTAGAAGCAGAAATTCGACGAGGGTTGTGCCGAACGGGTGCACTGGAGCCAGTGTTGATTTTATGACGAACAAGAGTAGGACAGCCAAGTTCGCTCGGTGATAATGCTCGGTGGGCACCTCCATAGCGGGACTCGATTGCCCAGACGAGACTTGCGTAGTTGGAACGGTTGGACGCCGGCAGAAACTCTAGAAATTCAACGGCAGCAGAACAAAGCTGAGCCACGAACATTTGAGCTTCGTGGTGAGGTGACCAGGAGTGTTAAGAAGCAACAGACTCAAACTGCATACGAGAAGCAGGCCATTACGTGGTACCGTCAAAGGTAGGTGAACCTGGGAAGTGTCCCTGACATTGTTGCGTGACGGAACTGGGAAAGGGAGATTGAGGTGCCGAGAAAGGTGGAACTTGATCAGCGGAAGCAGGCAACACGAGGCTTGAAACACCTGGGGTGAGGTCGGTGATGCGACTCTCCGCGGAAGACATACGCTGGACTAAACATTTCTCAACGGAGAGCAGTCGCTGGTCAAGGCGTGCTTCAAAAGAGTCCAGGATAGCCGCTAGGTCGGGCGCAGGCTGACAGTGAATGGAATCCGAATCGGCAGGGTGAATGTTTGATGGTATCGTACGTACCAAAATCTGAAGCCTTAGATGGTGGCGACGGTTGCGTAGTGGTGGTGTCGAAAGGGCGTGATCCAGTTGAGCGCCCGATGACGGTGCCGGCATGGATTATGGCACCGATCGATGTGAGCGAAGGCATCGTATTGGGGGACGTCTTGCTGCGGGTTAACATGACCGCTGCCACCAAAATGTAATGACAGTCCGGCGCCTTGAACGGGTTCGAAGCGGTACACGACACAGCCAAATGTCAGCAGTTCCAAAAACCAACTATTCCCGTGATCCACTGCTACCTTTTTTTCTTGTTCCCTGGTGAAATGGCGAAACCCACTCTGGGGGATCGTCCATGGATCGGGCGGGGAAGGAACTGTTATCATTTCTTTTTTTTACAAATTAGAGTGAAAAAAATATTTATATTGCAGATGGGATTTGAAGTGGCCACTGTTACAGATATGAATAATTAATTATCTAAGTATTACATAAAGAATTTTGTAAGCATAACAATTATTAAGAATTCTAGCATGCAATTCTTTTTGCCTCTTGCAGAAAGATGCAGAGGGCTTCACAAATGTTCCTTTGGCTGTAACCTAGTACAGTAGCCCCAAATGAAAGAATTACAGGGAGCGTCAAATTCAAGCCAAGCTTTTGGAAGGGTTCTTCTGAAAATCTTTTCCGTTGGATAATGAAACGGCGGCATGTGAAAAAGAAGCGTTGCAGAGATTCACTCTCATTGCATAAAGGGCACAAAGGCGATATAGACGGACCAGACCTGCGGAGGTAAAAGTTCAGCGGGGGGACTCGGCACCGTAGTCTTGTAATCGTTACTTCAATTTTCCCAGAGGAGCACCATCTGTTGTTCCAAGGAAAACTGAGATGCGGGAAACATGTCAACGATGATTGCGCGAAGTTAAAAATTAAATTACAGGGTTTTACGTGCCAAAACCACTTTATGAGGCACGCCGTAGTGAAGGTCCCCGGAAATTTCGACCACCTGGGGTTCTTTAACGTGCACCTAAATCTAAGTACACGGGTGTTTTCGCCCCCATCGAAATGCGGCCGCCGTGGCCGGGATTCGATCCCGCAACCTCGTACTCAGCAGCCCAACACCATAGACACTGAGCAATCACGGCGGGTTTGCGCGAAGTTACTTGTAGCGGTATATTTTCTTAATCGCGCCGCAATGATGAAGGCTGGCGCAAGTAAAATGGGGATTATGGGATCATCGTGGGATGCTACTGCGAGTGCATCTGCATATACGTTTAATTAAGGCTTGACCTCTGTGGTCTGGCACCCACACTAGACGAGCGAGACGTAAGTGTCTTGGGAGAATAGAATGTGGTTAGTGAAGGGCAGACAGACAGGCAATCAGTTAAGATTACGGCTGATTGCAGAGATGATGGTAATTTGTGTAAAGCTAAGGCAATTGCCAATAATTACGCCTGAAAGATAGGTGTGAAGTCAGGTAGCCGAATGGAAAAATACCAATTTAGATGTGATGCTACAGTACGCACACCTGCCTTTTCTTTACAGACGGAAGCGTCAGTTGCTATTACGGTGTTTGTACCCAGGTGTGCAAGGTGGTCTTCCAAAATAGTATTCAGATATTGATAGGGAAGATGTTTAGCATTATTTGGCAAAAATATCATCAAATTCAACTTAGTGACTTGAACCGAATAATTTAGTAAGGCCAACTCTCATATAGGTGAATTCTTAGGTCCAATTAGTTTTCGCACGAAAACAACTTGAGGGCAACGTGAGCGATAGCATCGATAGTTAAAAAATGAGACCGATTAATAAATGAAAATATATTGTGATCTCCTCTGTGGTGATGCATATATATTTAGAGAAGTTTGTGCTGTTAGGGTATAAAATCACATGAGAAGAGAAGGCAGGCGTGTTTCTTGATATATCATTAGCGACAAATTTAGGAAGCCTAAGACATAGACGTACTGCCTCTCGTTCTAACAGAATAAGAGGCCAAATTTTGTATGCAGGTCCACCAGGAAACAAAACGCAGCCGAACTCTATTATCGGGCGATCATACATGCGATATATCAATGAGGGCATGCCGACGTAACCCTGATCGATTTCTGCAATTGTTATTCTTTCTGTTTGCCCTTATCTTCCTCTTCTTGCGGCGTTCTTCGTTACCGTTACAATATATATAACAACATCACGGCGACCATTGGCCCCAGTAGTGCACACCCAGTAGCACATATCGGCCTAGATACTCACTCAGATAGCACAATCGTCGGGATCGGCCAACGAAAAAGGCTGGAAACAACCGATACGGGAAAGTTGTAACCCGTACGAACGAAATTATTTTTAAAAAGCTACCGCACCGCGCCAGTGATGCCATATTTTTTTAAAGCTTGTCGCCAAAGCGAGAACATAATGTTGCTAAATTTTGCTGCAGGGTTGGTACAGCTTTCTATAGAAATTTTCAACAAATGTTAAGTAACGTAGGCTTTTTTTTTTTTTAAACTCAAATGTAAGCTATTCTGGATGGATGGATGGATGCAAAACTTTAACAAGGTCCTGAGGTACGCGACTCAGCGCGCTGCGGGCCGCTCCCACGTTGGGACAGTCAGGCCTTGCCCGACGTCTGGCGTAAATAATTTATCGAAACGTTTCACCTTTGTCAATAGGGTCCACGTGGTGGGGAATAATCAGTGAATATGCCAACAGCGTGTATAGTGGGCTACTTAACTATTACACTTACACAACAACGGACCACGACAGCTGAAATTCGCCCTTTATCTTCAGGTGGTGAGACTGCAAATGCAGCACTAATTCAACAGAAGACGAGCACGCAAAGGCACATGGTTCCACAGTAACCCTGCAAACATTCTAGTTCTCGGTGCTACTGCTAGTTTTCGGCGCTCCGGCAACAAAATCTAGTTTGTGCGACAAGCACTCGGTCGAAAGTTAAAACATGGCGACGACAATTACGCGACCTTTATGCCGATCAAATAGTGCGCTGTCGTCCCTTGATCTCCCCGAAAGCTCCTCGCAGTACCGATTTGCCCTAATGCCAAATGAAACGGGAGGAATGTGTTCACACCCGCGTGAAAGAGCCCATCCGATTCAATGTCTACGCCTTTCGAAAGTGGACATGTGTCTTGATTTTTACTTTTTGCATTTTGGATCTCGCCGTAAAATTGATTGCAATAGGTTCATGTAAATTTATTTACGGTTATACTCTTGCCCTGTAATCCTGTAATCGAACGTATCTAGTGAAAGTGCAGAACAGGGAGCGTTCAAAACTGTTCAAATCAGTTTCGTAAAGAATTCTAAAAATTCTAATAATAAAGAAAACATGCATGTTGTGAGTCTACTATGAATTCTTTGAAAGCCACTATGCACTGTGAAGCACAGTGCGAGAACTATCGACGTGAAGGGAACGATTACTTTATTATAGTCGCCCAGCCTGCGCATCCTACAGCCTGGCCGCTGAAATGTAGCTTTTTAATAATAAAATTCGTTTTAGAAGGCCATTTTCGAAGCAAGATTCACAACTTCGAATTTGCTGAAATGTCACCAATTGCCTTGCGCATCGCTAAATAGGTTGCCAGTTTCTAAATAGAGAAAGATTGTTGTTAAACATACAAGAAAATCAGTAAGTCTAGCGACAAAATCCCTAAAATGCCAACACTGCTCCGGACGCCCTACACCTTCCTTTGGCATTGTTTTCGACCAGAGAGCTCGATCGTTCTTAGGTATCGCAATCGCTGGCGGCATATCAAAATGCCGTCGCCCAAACAAAATTTTCGTGCCAGGGGCGGCCTGCCAAGGCCGCCCTGAACGCTCCTGGGACTCGCCATGTCGGCGCAAAATTCGAGTCACTCACACCGACGGCAGTCTTCCGCAGCGCCGGACTACTCGGTCGAGGTCGACCACGCCGCCGCTGATGGAAGCAGCGCGGTGTCGCCGCAGGCCACACCGCAGCCTGCCACGTTGCCCCGTGCGGTGCCCGTCGGACCCGCCGAGAAGTCCCACTCGACGCTGAACTTTCACCAGCAGCAAGGCTCAAGCCTGACCACCGAGCTGCTCAGGGAAGACTTCGGTCATCTCTCCAGCGACAAAGGACGTCACAACAGAGGCAAGAAGAGTGAGCGAAGGTGTTCAAAGGCTCACAAAAAACACAAGAACAGTGTTGTTGCTCGTAACGAGCAAGCCCACTACGATCGCTATCACGGGAGCGCAAATCCGTCGTTGGACCGTGATGGGATACCCAGGACAACGGTGGCAGACGTTCCCGCAGTCCAGGAACGAAGTGGGCAAGCCACGTCGAATGTGTGTTCGAGTCGCGCTCCGCCGGCTAGTTGGAGAAATCACGCCGACGCTACAGCGCCGTGTTACAGTCAATGGATCGAGGACCGCGTGCCCCTGCCCGTGGTCGACGGTGGAAAAGAAATGGCCAACGTTTTCACCGACGAAGCTAAGATGTCCGGTAAATCGTCAAGGAAGAGACACAAACATGATTCGAGGCGCAAGCACTTCACGAAGCACAAGCACAGGCATCGAGAGCCGCACCAGATCGCACAACCTCTGGACGCGGACTCGGAATCTATGAGACCTTACGACGCTTTCGAACAGGAACAAGTGCGTACCAGTGACTCGCAACAAGTTAGTGCTATAGATAGACCGACGACAAGTAGTACGCACCACCACAAAGAATCAATCACAGAAGTTCCGCTCATGTCAGCAGATGCCATATTCAAGCAAGGCGAGGCTCTGTTTCCTGACCTAGATGACAAGCCTGCGCTGAGGAAAGAAGAGAGGGAGCGGAGAAACCGAATGTTAAGTCAACGGTCAAGCATGATTTCCAGGGACTTTTTCTTGTGGGGCCACGACGAAACTATAGAGGATCTTCTGCACAGAGGAACGGCGCACTTAGATCAGCTAGCGAAAGTTTCACCAGATTTTTCTCATTTAGTTCTGTCTAGAAAGTACTATCTGCGTTCTTCGCGCGAGCGTTCCGGCAAGTCGCCTCACGACTCCTCGTCGCTTTCGAGCCGCAGTGAGCGCCACGCATCACCGGGCACGCCTTACGGCCTGTCTCCTGGAGCAGAAAGCCTTAGCGACTCTAAAGCACGAAGTCCAGATGATGCTGGGCGGGGTTTGCTTCCGCTTGCATTTCGCCATCGTACCATTAGTACCGTTATGTTGAGAGACGCTTCAGCTGCTTTAGCTCCGTTGGATTCCGTTGCTTCAGCCAAGCCAAGCGCCGGTGAGACGGGACTAGGCCTAGCGGATTCTGGTCTGCCCGAGGTTCCTGCAAGAGTTGTTGCAGAAAGATCGAAAGGAGAACACAGAACGGCTGACGCGGATGCAGCTAAAGAAGCTGATGCCGTAGGCGCAATGACCCGGGATGGACGTTTAGGCGCTGAAAAAAACCTTGATAGTTATTTGTCACCGCCCCCAGTTTATGCGGCCGTTTCAGGACGAAAACAGCGTGAGGATACCTTTTCCTTTGTGCCTGACTGGTCTGATCGCAAAGTGAGTGAACAAAGTGACGTGTCCCTTGCGTTGCCTCATACCCTGCTCGATTCACATGGTGGTAAAGTTGTTCCTGCTTCGACTTATCCCATCTTCGTACCTGCGGATTCTAAGAATGTACCGGTCGGCGACGGAGGGACACACGCAAACGCCGACTCTGACGCTTCGAGCAACGGTCAGCATGTTCTCATCCCTAACAGTGCCACACATCTGTCTTCAAAGACAGTGCCGGAAGACGTCATTAGCATCTGTACTCATGATGTTGTTGTCCCTCGTCAGAGTGGAAACAGTACCGGCGCGGGTACTCAAGCCTTTATTGAACGGCCAGACGTGGAGCCGGCGAATGTTTCTTACAACGCAACGTCACAGCTTGAAGCTTGCGGCTGTATCGGTTTTCCGTGCTCTAAACACGCCCCCTTGTTCGCAGAGGCCGAGTGCGGGCATAAAACCGCTCACCGAAGCGCCTCCTCAGAAGAGGAGCAGGCTATTTTTCCAGAACGTACAGGACCCATCTTATCGAATAAGGAGACAAACACTCTTCTCGGCGAATGCGCAGACTCAACCACTTCAGTCGATGTGTTCAAGAAAGTTGAACATGATAGCGAAAAACTGCCGTTGAAAAGTACGAAGGAAACCCACACGAGAAAGCACGTGCGCGATTCCCAAAGTGCGTGTCCTCGAGCATCGCCATCGGGACGTACTTACGACCCGGCGGGTTGCGTGGTGACCAATTACGAAGTTGGGCTCACGGAACGATTACTCGAGCCCGCTGGTGATCTCGTGGGCTACACAGATCAAAAGCTTATGATACTAGAGCTGCCTGAGCAACGGCCCGAGCACGAAATAGTGGAGAAAAGTGGAAGCAAAGTTCGCTCTACTTTGGCAGCCTCGCAGGAATGTACAAATGGTGCAACTGACGCACTTGAAACGGAGATCAAATTAATGATGGGTCTGCCGACGAACGAAGCAGCTGTCAAAGCAGACATTTCAATGGAAGACTTTCGGGCCCTATCAGAAGGTCAGGAAGGTATGCCGGTGGATCAAGAGGCACCGAGTCGCAATGAACGTGGAAGGCGTAAAAAAGCCAAGAGTTCCGAGAAACGTGGAACGCGCCAAGAAACGGAGGCGATCGAATTCCACGTTCGTGCGCCTCTCCTAAAGACATCTCCGGAGTACACTGCCGGCAGACAAGAGGTAACCGAAACCACGCACGAGGCTCCCGTATCCCCACCTCCAAATAAACAATGCAAAGCTCCCGTTCGATCGCCTGGTTCCACAAACGTGCCTCTTCTCTCGTTGGGGGCGCTGGCCGAAGCCCATCACGTAACGACTCCAGAGCGCCCTGAGGAAGCGGTAAAACGCGCCTCCCTCACTATTCGCACGGTACCGCTGCAGGAAAAAGATGAAGCGGGAGAAGCGGCATCGAAACCTGGCTTTCGAGACGCGAGGACCGAGGTCGCCAGAGCGTCCCGCAGCCCGAGTTTGGCGTGGCGCAAGAAGGGTCGCTCGTACCTCAGGCAATCGTTGGACCAGTCACGAGACCGTACGACGTCACCGGCTACCCCTTCGACGTCCTTGTCGCCAGCCGCCGCCATGATTCCGGGAGAATGCAGGGGCAGCCTGGATACCGCAACTCTGTACGCTGTGAAACCGCGGGGCACGATGTCCAGGCCCCATTTGTGGCATGAACTATCTGCGGTCATGTCTCGTCCCGTCTTCGTCGGAATATCGACGCCCAAACTGAACGGACTCGTAATGTTAATGGACGAAGACGAAATTCCCGAGCAGCTGAACCACGTATTACCGGTGGGAAGTCAGGTGCACCTCCGAGAACTTGACATTTCCGCGGGGAAAAATGGAGTCCTCCGCAACTAAAGAGAAACGCGGCTCGCCAAGAGCGTTATACAGACTGTGCACCAATGAATAGCTAATTTGGTGCAGACTACGCACTTACATGTGTCAGGTCGGTGCGCTAGGACTACGTGGACACGATTAACAAATTGCTCGTGCAACATGACGTACGATTTATTCAAGCACTACTTTGTTACAGATGCGTTCTTTATTTATGGCAGTTTCATTTTCTCCGGACCGTACTGTTCGCAGATGATTTCTTAAAATTTTAGATTGGTTGACTCGTTCGCGTTATGTCGAACTTCGCTTCCAAATAACTCGTCAAAAGTAATAAATGTCCCTTTATAACGCCGTGTTTAACGTCAGTTTTTACCTGCAATAAATTCTAAAATTCGTGTAGAATCCTTCTGCGATGGTCTCTTGATCGATCGAGCAGTCTGTTTCACTTCTGTAGCTTCTACGTGGTAAGCGAAACGCAGCATTGCACGGCGAACGAACAGTGCCGACGGCGTCCGCGCGCGCCGTCCTACCAAGCTGTGCACCTACGCGCCGGATTCATGGCCGCTCCGGGCTCGCACTCAAACGCGGTCGCAAACTCGGGCATGTTGAGGAGCGGCACGTTGCAGCGCAGCTTGTCCGCAGGGTGCGTGGCCAACTGCCGCGTCGCCGAGGAAGGCCGCTCGATGCCGCAGAACTTGTAGCAATAAGCGACGAAGAAGAGCTGCTCTTCCTCGAACGCCTCCAGCCCGCGCAGCTGCACGACGTTGAGGGCTCGCTCTGCCGCGAGCACGTACGCTTCGTACGCACAGCGGGCGCCACCGTTGTCGGCGGTGTTCTCTTCGAGCGTTACCGAGCCTGCGTTCTCCGAGGTGGCGAGGCTTCGCATCTGCTCGACGAAGCAGGCGCTCGCCTCGCGATACGCGGCGTTGGTTGCGTTGCTCCACCAGTCCTCGAAGCTGCCCACCTCGTCGTACAGGCGGCCGCTCACGTCGAAACCGTGGATAATCTCGTGCGCCACGATGGCGCCCAAGCTGCCGTACGTGACCGACAAGGGCGCGCCCTGAGCGAAGAAGGGCAGCGCCAGCAGCGCCGCGTTCACGTTGACGACGTTTAGGCTGTACACGTACATGGCGTTGACCCTGGAGTGCACCGTGGCCGAATCGCTGCGGCCGATGACGCCGTACACGGACAGCTCGTCGCTCTCGTGGTTGAGCTCAACCAGCCGTATGACCAAGTCCAGGAAGCTGCTCCCGCCGCGCGCGTCCGACAAGAGCGACTCGTACGCTTTGTCGAGGGCGGTGGTCTTCTCGAAGCTCGGTATGCTGAAGGCAATGTTTTGGGCCTTCTGGACAGATATGTTCTTTGTGGCCGCATCCATCCACTCGGCCCGGCGAACGCGGCGATAAAAGACGTTCTTGATGTCCGACACGAGCTGCGTTAGCCGCTCGATGTCTGCGCGCTTGGCCAGCGACTGGGAGACGAACGAGTTCCAGGTGTCAAGCATCAGGTCGGCGAGCCACTGCTGACACGTCCGCATCACTTCATCGGCGGGGACGTCCTTCTCGGCGTGCAGAACAATATCCTGGACGTGGCGGATGTCGTAGATCGCCTGGCCGTACCTGAGCAGCACTCGAAAGGCCAGGTATGCCTTGATGTCTTCCGGATATTCGTGGCCGAGAAAGTACGTCAGCAGCCGCCCAATGTACGCAGGGTGCCGCACGATTACCGACTTCTGCGCCGTCAGTGCCGCCTGAGGCGGAAGGTTTTTGTTCAACGCAGACATCCACTTTTGCCACGGAAAGTCGGCGCACAGGTTTCCCAGATCCTTCACCATGTACGTGAGGAGAACGTGGTCTTGGTCCCTCAAGCGCGCGATGTCCTGCTCCACGGCCACGAGGCGCCGCGCGAAGTCGTTGTACTCGCTTCTTCTGCCGAACAGGAAAGCGAGGCTCACAATAAGCTTCTCGTAGAGCGACTTCTTCGCGTCCGTCAGTCTGCCCGGTATAAGCGGCGCCGCAAAGCCCAGCACGATGGCTCCTTTCTCCTTGCTAAGCGATCTGACGGAGTACGAGAAGAGCACGTTCACGTCCCACCTCATGGATAACGTGACCAACAGCTCCAGGAGGTCGGTGGCGTTGCCGCCTTGCGGAGCTTCCTCGTCGGGCCACGCCAAGTTCATATGCTTGAGGAACTTGCGCATCGAGACGACTCCGTTGCCCTCGGGCGTCAGAGACTTGGCGCACGCGGCGTACACGGTGGCCAGCTTGGCGAACACATTTCTGCCGGTGCGGTTCCTGAGGCTCTGGCGAAATGTCTTCCAGAGCGCATCGTGGAGACGGGCGCGCACGCTCTGCTCGACCTCGTCGAAGACGCTTCGACGCGACTCCGAGGGTCGCAGCGAATGCGACCGACGCCAGCCGTCGCAGACGTACGCGTAGAAGTCGTCACACGGGTCCAGGTCTCCGTTGACGGAGCCGTTGATGAGCCTCGAGAGCGCCTGGCAGCTGCTCGAGGCGCACACGACTTCGTCCATGACGTAGACGCGGCGCGAGAACACTCCCGGCAGGTAGGCGGCCGTGCAGAACGAAGCCGACACGAAGAGCACGAGCGCGGTGCCGTAGTAGAAGGGCTTCGCGCCTCGCCGTCGTCGGTGGTCGTGTTCCACTATGGAGACCTCGGCCTCTTCCTCCATGAAACGAGATGCTCCGGGCAGCCGGGATGAACGTGAGAACGGCCTCGGTGCGGTAGTGTCCTGTGTGGCTCGAGTCGCTGCTCGGGCTTCTACCGCCGCTTGCGGTAGGTCCAGCTTTATCCAGAAGTCCAGCTCCTCTACGAGGGGTGCGGGCTGCGAGAAAGAATACGCGACACCTTTGTCGTCGTCGTCTTTCGCTTCTTTATGAGGCGATGGCTCGCGCGAGAAGCAGGCGCCCGCTGGATGCAAGACGGTGCCTGCCGCTAGTATCGTAATTTGAATATGTGTATAGGTAATTAATGAGAAGAGCCAAGCGATAGGTCGCCAAGATGGAATAGACTCTTATTTTGGTGGTATGAGCAAAATCCAAAACGAAACGTCTGTCGCGGAAGCTTTTTAGGCTAACACGTGAGAAGGCGGTATAAAGAATGGGTAAAAGCTGAAGATACTCATGAAAAGCAGCGACTCCGTTAGAATACGGAAAATGACAGATAAATTAACCAGAACGATGAAATTACAGCACGCTTTCACGACGACTAGTGTATCCCCTTAAGTCGGGGTATGAAAGCAAGCGCACGTTCTCTTTTTTTCTTTTTCGGGTTAATGGCAGCGAGGAAGCGCAGAATGTAAGCGGTGCCCTCTACTAAGATAAACTGGTGGGTTATCTCGCCTACCTGCGCAGAACAATACCAGGCGCTATCGTTTTAGGAACATGCAATAAAACGTGTTTGTTTCAAAACTAATTAGTTCTTCAATGTTTATTTAAGATTGAGAGTACATTATTTAGGAAGATTTTGATACTTGCTATTCTTCAGCACCGCAGAAGGATGACATTCGGCCTTCTGAAAATTCCGGAGCTCAGGAACGGTTTGCTCAAACTTTATCGACAGATCGTTCTTTTCACGAAAAAAAAATTGAAGCACAGTGTACAGAAATTATATGTTTGTAACTATGAGGACGAGCGAAAAATTAGGTATTTGTTGTTAAAACTAGAACATTGTTCCGTGGAGTCTGCACCATGTTTTCATAAAAATATGCGGCAGAAATATTTGCCAAGTCTGCTGCCACTCGTATACGACATCGACTCTTGAAGAACCGCGCATCACAATCTTGAAAACTGGTTTAATAAGAGAAACCAAGTAGAAGCCACCTAGAGTGCATCAGATGCCACAAGCGTGCTGTTTGTGGCAACAAGGAGAATTAAAACACCCCCCCCCCCCATGATCACCAAGCCGTACACTACTTCACAGTTCATTCCATCAGTTGAAGCCTACGGCAACAACTCCAGGTCTTTGGACAGCTCGGGAGGATAAAATTCGAGAGTACTTTTTTTTTCTGCGGTATTTTTCTGGGCATGCTTTCAGAGTCTTTCTCACTGGGGAATGCTGCCAATCAATTGCGCGCAAAATTAAGAGAAGAACGACTACAGCAGCTTGCTTGTACTTGGAGACAACCGAATTACTAGACGAATACTAGACGAATTACTAGACGAATACCGAATTACTCTAGACGAGAAAAGTTTCATGGTTGCAAAGCAGAGCATTTTGTGTAACACGAGATCGTATACGTATTTTCCCAGTTGACGGTCGTATATGAGGAATGCATTCTGCTATCCATTCAATACGCTGCAGAAGAATAATACGACATCTGTTTTCCACGTGTGTTATTTTACGATTACTTAAGATGTAAACGCGGTAAAAGTTACTTGCGCAATGTGTTTCTGACCGTAACTTACGTTTGGTTGATTCATCAGCCGCTTCGGAAGGCTGGGCAATATTTTGTTGGCAACTTGTGTTCTTGTTTTTTTTATAATTGTGGACGCCCAGACGAATTTTAGCCGTCGCATTGGTTTTTTTGTAATAAGTCCAAAGGCGAAAAGTGTTATCGCGCACCGTGTGCTGTGGGTGTGCGTGCAAGCGTGCGAGGGTGAGCTTAGAAGAGTGTAGGCTTGGTGCGCGCCTATTGTTGAAGGTCACGTGATCAAGCGCGTTCTAAAGATGGAAGGGTAGTGGGCAGGTGAGTGCGAGTGTCCTCTAGCCCAACCGTGGCTGCGCATAGATTTCCGCGCGGCGGAGTGCATACGCGAACCCACACGCCGTACCTTGGAGGTAATCTGCGGCTGCTGCAAACTCTAAGGGTGAGCCCGACATGGCTTGTGGTTTCATTTGCTCTGTCTTCCCGCACGCCTAGGGTTGTAAGTCGTGTAACCTCAAGCTTCCGAGAAACGGTAAAGTGAGAGACAGCACGATGCGTTCGCTCCGCGTTGCCGGCGCTCTTCATCCCGCCAGCTTTGTGACACCGAGTGTCCGTAGTCACCGGGTGATGTTTCTTCATGTTTGCCTGTGCGCGCATGGCATCATGCTCGTTAATTAAATTAACAGAGGAATGTTTACTGATATTTATACGGCTCATTAAAACTACAAATCTTGCTTCGTGTGGTTGTCGAATATATTGATATCGCTATACATATATATTTCGTGTGTGAGGTGAAACCGCGACTCTTCTTTTTTCTCACGTCTTCTATCCTTCATAAAGACGACGTGCTAAAACAAAGCCAGTGGCTTGTTCCTTCTTTTTTACTGTGGGGTCGATTAACTCAGCTTAAACTTCCAACGCAACACCCGAGGAAGGAGAGACGTTGTAGTGGAGAGCTCCGCATTTTATGGCATGCTGCGCATCTTTAACGTGCGCCCAAAGTACGGCCCACGATGGTGCTTGCATCTCGCCCTAATCGGAATGCGGTTGCCACGGTCGGTAATTAGTAGAACTCGCGACGTTGCTCTCATCTACATAAATAAAAGGCACACGTGTGTAGATGTTACGTGTGCGCAACAGTGAAGACACAGCTATGCACGCCTTGCCCTGCCGGAGTAAGTGATGTCAAGTCGAACAGTACGAACAGTAGGTAAACCATGAATTTGGCACTGTGCTATTTTCTTCTGATATATTTTGACTTTGCTCCCCAGTCGTCTCGGGAGCTTAACTCGAAGTGCTGCGCAAGAAACAAGAGTGTATCCCGATGCTCGTGCCACTAAAAAAGGCGGTGTTTGGGGAAGTTTCGTCGTTCTACGCTATCGAAGTACACAAGGACCGGGTCAAGAACGCGAAGAAGCAGTGCTGGATCATTGCACCTGTCTCGTTCAGCACGGTTAATTCGCGTCCCTATGCTCTCACGCTAGCGCAACACAATATCCAGTGTTCGAAGTGCTCCGCTCCTGCGTTTGCAGCGGATGCCCGCCATGTACTGTGCACGTGTCGTGAGACGATGACAGTCCGGGAAAGTGTATTTAGAGGTGTGAAGTTGAAACGCGACCAACCTATGCGCTATGAACGCTGGCTCATGGACAATGCATTTTATAAATCGCTTTTGCAGTATCTTCATGAGAAGTTTGGGCCAGCATCAGACAACGTCGCGAAGACTGATGAAACAGCAGAGCTATTAGCGCTCATTTCGCCCACCTAAACTCAGCTCTATCTTAGCTTAAAATTTTATGACACACACACACACACACACACACACACACACACACACACACACACACACACACACACACACACACACACGCACACGCACACGCACACACGCACACACGCACACACACACACGCACACGCACGCACGCACGCACGCACGGCTTAGTCAAATGCATATCTTCATTTAACCATTCAGCATTGCTCAACAAGTTGCACACTCATCAGCTTCCGCTTCAAGTGCACATCGATGGCGACATCATCTGCAACACTACGTGGCAAAGCACTCACAGTGTCTTGAACGTCAGTGGGCACGTTCATCACTTGGCCTCGAATCCCAAACTGTGCACTGCCATGCGTCGGGCGCCTAATGTTCATGAAGCGGAGGCACGGTGCAATCAAACGCTCTTCGACGTCGTTGAGCTTAGGCAGATGCCACGGTCTCAGCAGTAACCATTCGTCTTGCTTAGCTGGGGCAACTTCCCGCCAAGGAAAGAGTCCTTTACAAGTCTTGCGCAAGAACATGCCAGCCACAGAAGGTTCCTCGGGGAACGCCTTTCGCAGAACTTCGAGGGCACTGTCGCACTGCTCTTCGTTACGCACCCTGCCTATCTTGCTTAAATTCACATTGAACCACAGTCTATCACAAACCGCACAACTGTGTCCAAACTCAGTTCAGAAAATGTCGCCTGAATTGCGCGTCCCCCACCTCGCTTAGCCTCCCTCCGCCTCACTTAGCCTTCCCCCTCTCCACTTCGCCGAGCGGAATTTTCTGTTAAAGTTCGGCACGGCCAGAACTCAAGCTTGAACAGCTCTGCTGTGAAAAGGCCTTGCATGCTTATAGTTATTTTCATTTTGAAGTTATGCCGCGTAGCAACGCAAGAAAATAATCATAATAATCAGTATTGTAATCCTACACATGAACCAGTCATCGATTCTCCATAGTCCTAATGACCATGAAGTTGTGAGACTGAGTCACTATGGGCGTTTTGTTGAATGCATACATGCACATCGACACATTCATTCCAATGAAATTTTCGGAAACTAAATATTCTTCTATGTTTCGGTCCAACCAATGTTTAAAATTTTACTGGAGAATTTTTGTTGTGGTTGTTATTGGTGGTAGTAAACGTTGACAGCTGTAATTTATAATTTGCCCCACAATAATGTGGCACTCGAGCGGATACTGCAGCTGATGTCAGTCGTACAGAAGCGCAATTATGTGGATCTCCTGCGACCTTCCGTGTGGGAGTGATTTCAGCTCAACCTCAAACACAGTGTCGAGCACAATCTCCTGCACTAGTGCCCGTCTCTTAACCTGCAGTCCTGCGTCGAATTACTGTGGAGCAGAGTAGAATTACAAGCAAATCACATTCTCTCCCTTATACACCGCGCTTCTACCACTCCAAAAGTTGTGTCTTTGCCTGTAAAGGGTGCTCTGCCACAACTAGAGTAATACTGTGGAGAAGCTATTGTTTCGTGGCTAATGGTTGCAAGTTTGTCATCATGCGCACTTCCTCATGTCTATACAGCACACCTCGTGGATTTCACTCCAATTCCTAACAGCTGAATACAGAAATTAGCGAGTGATGTAGGTCAGGCTCTACGTCCTTGAACCTCCACCTCGCCCTGTCCCGTTGCAAGTTGCACCTGGTATTAAGTTGCTTGCCTGTAAAGATTGTTGTGCCGCAAGCAGTGCAATATTGTGGAGAAGCTACTGTTAGGTTAATAATTACAAGCTATTTCTTATGCAAAATTCTGCAGATGCGGTTTTACAAAACGCTCCTATGCACTCACCTTTTACTACTGTCACCCCGCATACATTATAAGCACAAAAAGATACTGGTAAAACGAATAATAAAAAAATATATGAAGCGAAGCTTTAATGAAACGGGTAATAGATATGCTCGAGATGTTAGCCTGGCTGGACGGGTAATAACATCCTATACAACTAAACGCAATGCACACAATTGTGTTTACGTTAAGATTAAACTTAAATTGTGGGCTTTAACCTCCCGAAACTGCACAATTGGTCATGGGGGACGTCGTCGTGTTAGAGGAATGCGGATTATTTCAACCACCTGGGTTTTTATTTTAACATGCGCCTAAATATAAGTACCGAGAGCGTCTCTGCATTTTTCCCACTTCGAAATATGGCTGTCGCGGCCTGGTGTGAATCGTCGTGCTGGACGTATAACTTCATTCGATATTCGTGTTTGTGCACTGCGCATGTTACAACTACAATTTTTAGCCGTGTGGGCAGAGCGACAGCCTTTCGATCAGTTTCCTAGACAAACAACATCGAGAGTGCAGAGAAACGCAAAAAAAAAAGAAGTAAAACAAGGGGTGCATCGACATTCAGCGATAGTGCGGCTCCCTCATCTGCGTGTGGACAACGGCAATCGTGGCTAATCGCGGCTGCCTTCTCACCCTCAATAATCTCGTCCTGAGCGTGCGCCGACGCAGCCTCGCGCCTGCTTCGAGAAGGCGCGCACTAGCCTGCCTATTTTTGCCAAATACTCATTAAAAAGGGACGCCCCTGTTTTTGCAAAGCTGCGCCCTCCTAAAAGCTGTGCATCACCAACTAGCATGACAAGAACCACTCCTGCAAAGGTAAACGTTGTGCTCGGGCCATGAACATGTGAAAGAAGTTTTGAAGCTGCAGCTAAAGAAAAAAATGAAAGACCTCGACACGTTAAGTAAAACAAGCTTTTCGTAACTTACTGTCAGGCAGGTAAGTATCAGTAACGCAACAGCTGTCCATCAAGCTTCGGCCGAGCTCAAAGAAGACTTAAGCGGCTACCGTGTCTATCGTATTGTTGAGTACTACTTTCGGCGCGGCTTCGCCCAGCGTGGTGCATCGAGTTACTTCGTGCTGCGTTGCAACCATGCTGTTAATATTGCCTAAGTATTGGACTTAGCGCTTGCGCTAACCACGCTGAAGACATGTCGCCCGTGATTACACCACAGTAAATGCGCATCGTTAACTGAATGTAGCTACGCTGTGTGATGCCACGCTGTAAATATGTCAAGTCTGTTCCTTGAGGTTACCGCTTTTTACTGTTTGTGCAAGACATTCCCATATAGTGAATGCGCTGTCTTTAGTGACTGGACAGCGGATACTTGAAGCCCACGACTAATGCAGAGCTACATGTGTCGTTCTCACTTGTGATTTGCTTGCTCGAAGCGCGTGTTTAGCGCTGACGGTTGCCGTAATTAAGGATAATTGTAGTTTTCGCATGCAAGCTTTGCTGGCTTTGTTCGGCTGGTGTTCAAATGTTCTTAATTAGCGTTATTGAAAACAAAAGAAAATTAACTAGGCCCAAGTCGAGTTCATGCAAGAGGAGTGGTTTTTCTTAATCATTCTAGAACGTCATCATAAGAAAACAAGTTAAGGGGAGATGCTACTAAAAAAAGGGTTGTATTACTTGTACTAGAGATTTAAAAATTCTGTCATTGATAGTGTTTTTATGCAGACGCAGATATCGAAAATGTAATTAGTTTATAAGTAGCTGCAATATATATATATATATATATATATATATATATATATACATACTGTTAGTCCACACCACTGCAAAATATAGTCATCTTTGGAGGCACATCCTTGTTTGTAAAATGTTCACGAAAAGCATCGTGCTGTAACTTACTTAGCTCGTTGTAGACCGCAAAGTGTCGATATTTATCCAAACCGCATGTACAATCACTGAACCTATGCGAAAAAAAATTGGACATTTTAATTATTTTTTCCGCGACTCCATGAAATATAACTTTGTACTTTCGCAACTACTGCCACGAGATAATGCAGTTTCAAGTAGATATCAGCGTTCTACATATCTTGAAGAGTATGCATGCCAGATGTCAGTATAGGGCAATTATACGTGCACAAGGTTATTCTCGTGCGATAGCGAAAAAATTAGTTGAAGTGTTCTAATATGGCTCAGAAGAGCTTTCTGTGGGCCTAGTTGGTGCGTAATCCTGTGAATCCTGCGCATGTCCTTGAATGACCTTCATTTTGTGCCATGTTCCTTGTTTGCGCTTTGAAAAATATTTGTCAAAGTGTTGTAATCTTTTTTTTTTTTTTTGCATAGTTCAACAAATTACACGAGTGCATGCACTTTGGAATGATATCGGCACTTTGCAGTCTAAAAAAGAGCTGAATAAGTTACAGGGATTATTTCACGATGCTTTTCTTAAAAATTTAATACACAAGGAATTGCCTCCAGACATTACTATATTTTGCACTTGTGTAAGACAAAACTAACAAAAACTATATAGGTACACAGAAACTAATGACATATTGGAAATCTGCATAAATAACTCTATGAATGACAGTGTTTTGGAATCTCTAGTACAAATATTAAAAATATTTTTTTAGTAGCATTTCTCCTTTACGGTGATTGGGTAGTGTAAATAGAAGCTGAGAGTTCGCGTTGGACGCAATGAATAAGAAGAATAGGTGCGTGCGCTTTTTTATTGTGATAGAAATTATAGGGACACTTCAGGCGCATTTCTGCCATCGCCATAGCAGTCGCCGTGAGGTTCCGCATAAAGTGCAAGGGCCACAAAATCGCCGCCGCGCGCCGTATGCCTTATGTGTGAGTGAAAGCATGCGAGGGTCAGCCGGTGAACGCGGCTCAAGCTCGCGTGCGCAAGCGAGAAAGGCGGGGCGGGGCCTTAGCGCGCCCTGTTCTGCCGCGTGTGAGGCACGGGAGGGAGGCGAGAGCGGGGGGGGGGGGGGGAGGGGGGGTACTTCACCGCCGGGCGCGGCCGTGCGGGCCACCTATCTTGAAAGCCATCTGCGACGTGGCCGAAGTGCGCGCCCGCCTGAAGTGTCGCCACATCTTCAAAGTGATCTGCGATGCTTGCAGATTGCGACGCGTAGTGGCGATAGCTTCGCATGCGCTGTACTTTCGATGCTTCGTTCGCATTAAAGCGAGAGATGCACGAAGGTCAATTCGCTCGCTGCTGCTGCGGTGATTCCTCGTTCCATCGTTTTGACGGCGACTTTCCGCGGTCATCGAGTGAGATGGGTTCATGTTTATCTGTGCGTGCTTGTTAAATTGTTACAAGCACGCTGTTAACACCGTGCTTGTTAATTTAGTTAGTAAGTGAATCTTTACTAGTTATTACGGCCGATAAAACTACACTATCCCTATTTCATATAGCTATCTACCAATTTGCTATCGCAATCGGTGCTTCGTCTTTCGGGTGAAACTGCGACTTTTTGCGAGCACCACGCCTTCGGTATCGCCTTCTCTCCGTAGCCCACATCGTCAACCGTTCCTCTGTCGTTGTCTACTCTCCGTCGCCGCATTCGGCTTGGCCGCCTTTCGTACACTGCGTATGCGTATTCACCGGGTGCCGACATATTAAGTGAATTTAAGAAACTCAGACGACAGGTAGTGAGGTCGTTTTCGCCAGCCATAAGAAGTTAATACCAATTATTGTGCACACAAGCGAATGCAGCAAGAAACGCCCCAGTATCGTTTAAAAGGAATTGTTGTAACTTTGACAGTAATTTTGACCAAACAAGCCAAACTGACCGTTGGCGTCGCGCGGCTTATTAGGAAGCCAAGGAAAACATAAGTGCGTAGGAAGACGGATCCTTGAAGTGAATAACAGTCGTTGAACAGGGCTCCAGGGTCATATTTCTGTTCAACCGCCATTCGCTTTAATGAAAAAGCGTCCGTGTTCTTTCGTCCCAATGTACGAATGAGTCTTTCGCTTATTTTTACGCACTGGCAACGAGAATAGCATGCACTTTGTGAGCCGCATCATCATCCTATGCTAGTGTAGGACGAAGGCCTCTCCGGAAAATCTCAAATTATCTCTGTCTCCCAACGACAGACTCTAGCCTACGACTGCAAATTTTCTCATCTCTTCACACCACCTAATCATCTGGTGCCCTCGACTGCGTTTTCTTTTCCTTGGCTACCATTCTGTCATTCTCGTGAAGCACCGGTTATCTCACTCTTGAACCTACCATTTTATTGCGACAGAAATTATACCGGCACCCGAGGAGCTTTGGCGCCGCCGCCGCCGTGCTGTCGCGCTATGGACGGTGCAAGCATGGCTCGCGCACGGAGTCTTCGGCAGTATCCTGACGCGCGAAAGCCGCGCAGTGCGTTAGATTCGGGACCTTTTCCTGAGCCTCCTTCGAGTTCACCAGACCACATCGAATTGCGCCACACCCAAGTATAAGGAACGCAGAAGCAGATCTACCACGTTCCCGAGGCGCAGCACGTCCAAACAAGTAGGCGTCCCCCACCTCGTGCGCCGCATCTGGAGCTATTCACTGCTTGACTCTTCCCGAAAGTGTAGCGAGAGCCTGGCACTGTTCCAGGTAACGTGGGTCCCGAGGCAAGAAGGCTGTAATGCACCGTGAAGCCCTGGAAGCAATCCCCCCATCCGCCTTTGTGACGGCAGTTGCAGATCGGGAAGGCAATACCGGAGGCAAGTAATCCCTCGGACAATTGGAGCCCAAGGAGTGACCCTCTGAGTCGAATGTGACGTACACTCGCACAGGCGCCTACCATTGGCCGAAAATGACGACACCTGAGCGGGCTCGCCGATTGACCGAACGGGACGTGACTTCGAGACACCGAAGGGGTTAAAAGCCAGAGACCGGGAGCAGCAGGAAGAGCATTCCTTCATTCATCTCTTTCGAGCTTCTTGCCACGGGCCGCAGCGTCCGAGTTGCTGCCGGCCCGTAATGACTTTATGACTGTTAATGTCTTTGTACTCTCACTGTAAATAATGTAAATAAACCTCCAGTTTTCATCTCAATGTCCTCCTCAACCTCGGCCAACTCCCGCACCCAACGGCAAGGTCCAAACATCTGGGGGACAGCAATTGGGATTGTCCTCCAGATCCAACAAGTGTCAAGCATAGAAATGACGAAGACAAGTGGACGCACCCTCGCGTCGCGTTCAATCGGATCGGCAGCGGAGTTTCCGCTGCGCAGCAGGAGTTGCCTCGTGTGGTGTGCCGCAACAAACATGTCGCCACATTCTCAAAACACCGTCGAACAAAGCGAATCTTTCTTTTCAAACTCTCCCCGATTTTCCTGGTCGTGGCTGCTGCTGGCTGCCGCCTTCCTGAATAGCTCACAGGCAGGACAGCACTCGGATATAACGAAATGTCTTGTATGTAGCCCCACCAGCATTACCCCTAGATAGGTGCTGGTAGCCGGCTTTTTTCTGCACGGAATTTCATGGCGAAATCACGAAGAGTACGTAATATCCTAACTGCACCAAATTATACGCCATCAAGCGCATAATTCCTTCAACAAAGCAAAGCTTTCTATGCCTTTTTCCCGGGTTATAACGCGTCTGCTTGGTTGGTTTCTGCCCGATTAAGATAGCCAGTCACAGAGATAGCGCAATTTACTATTGCACTACCTTCATGGTCGGCCCTTCTGAGTGCGGTGGGCCGATCCTGGAGGTAATTAGTGCACTATGCTGTCGCATGGGTCACGTGGTGAGGGTCTCCGCGTCCTGCCTGGCAGGCGCATAAGCCCTGTGCAGAAGAGGATCAGTTGTATAGAATTTAATTAACCGCTTGACGAAAGCATCGCTTCACAAAGATTCCAACATAGGCGTTGGCTCAGCACAATTTTCTTTTTTCAAGGGCATCTGTAAGCTACCGCTTATTGCTTCAGAATGCCTCCTGTACGCGCTTGAAACTGTTTTTTGCTCGTGCGAATAAAGCCTGAAGTGGCTCGTTGCAATGGCTCATACCCACTTAAGGTGGCGTCTAGTCGAGTGGTACAACAATTATCAGCAGCAGCATGGCTCGTAGCTCCGTAAGCAAATAAAAATGCACTGGCTTATATATTCATTGAAATCACCCATACACCTCACAGAACAGCATACGTTTCAATAAAGAACAACCTCAAAAGAAGCATCCGAATCCTCAATAAAGCAGTGCATAACCCCCCCCCCCCCCCCCCCCCCCCCGGGATTACGCTACGGCCGAGGACGCTCTTGCTGTGACTTGGTTACTAGCACGAATAAAAGGGTGCTCGCCAAGCGAGAAAAGAGGTGCGGTATGCGAAGCGGCGGGAGCAAGGCGTTCGACCGCGACTGCTGCTGTCCCCTGCTGAGTGGATGCAACGTAAACTCGAAGAGAAACGTCGTTAGCGCGGGTCTGGGTCCGCTATACGAGCGCGCGAAGCTGCAGGTAAGCATCGAAAACGAGCCAAAGAAGCGGAACTGCGAAAGCAGCAACGCGTCGATGCGAGACGGCAACGTAGCTCACAGATAGCAGCTTGCTCCACGTGTACTTCACACTGCGGCTCATTATGTCGTGCAAGTCTGACCTCTGATCTTGTAACTTAATGCATTGCCAAGTCTGCAGCAGCCTTTCGCCTTCACCTGTTAGATGAGTGTAACGTGCTACCGAACCTTTTTTTCACGTTTCGGGTCGGCTGCGACTTAGACGAATGTATCCATTCAGTTTACTAAGGGCTTACTATCACTACCTTGCTCATGTCAAGCCATAGGGGACACTACTTTAACTTTTTGATAAGAATCCTATCTCTATATGCTTTGTCGATTCGGGTACTCAAGCATTTGTTGTAGGTACATTACCATTTTTGTTGAGCAAGGTAATGTTACACGCAATCTTCAAGTTGGGGAGATATTTCATATAATGAATAAATAGTGATACCATGTTGCACGTCAATGAAACAAGACTGCTTTCCATGATGGGTTTTTATTCTTTAGGCCAGCGTCCGGCAAATTGTATTTGCTAAGTACTGCAAGTTTCCTCGCAATGTGAAATGCTATATCTAGACTCGGTCTGCGCGTTACTGTAACGGTAATAAGGCTTGCCAAGCGGGACGTTATCGAACTTTTCAGTAAATAAATCCGCCTTGTATGTGAGCACGGTCCTAAGTGTGAGCCGCAGTGCACTGATTTGGTTTTATAACGTAAATGTGAAAAAGAATGTAGCCGACAAGAGCTCATTAATATCATCTGCCTTCTGAGTAAATAGCTCAGCATCAGCAAGCACTTGAATCTCGCACTACAGAACGCCGAGGAGATACGGAGAGTGGAGGAGAAGTAGATTTTAATGAACAGAAAGGAGGAGAGGTCGGCCTGGACAGCGTGTCTCTAGCCTGCTACTCCTCACTGGGGAAAGGGGAAGTGGGAATACAGGGAAAGGTAGGTGGCGGGTGATTATGTTATGGGCGTGGAGCGTGGAGATCCCGCCAAAAGTATCGGGACGCGAGCCAAGCATTGCTTGCGTAAAACCGCATCGAAAGAAAGAAGAGAAAGAGGAACTCCGGAGAGTGGTCGCAAGGAGTCATGTCTGGCCCGCCGTCCCGGCCGACCCCGCCGTCCAAGCCACATTCGGTCATCCATGAGGGCGTCACCATCTCCGGAGTACGCGTGGGGTCGGTGCTGCAAGGGACGCGCAGCCAGGACCGCTGGCTCACGCCGGGACGCCCTTGCCTGGGCGGCCACATGTCGCCGGGCGGAGTGTTCGCGCTCAGCGCCTCGACCAGCCGGAGCAGCGGCAGCAGCGCGGCCGTCCACAGGACCCGCGGGGGCCGCAGCGACCTGGCCGCCCAGGACAAAATTGACGCCGCGGGAAGCCGTTCTCCGCCGTCCCGCGAACGCAGTGGTGGCAAAATTCAAGCCTGGCGCAGCTTCAGCGCCGGCTCCTGCAACGCCTGCTCGGGCGCTCACGTGCGCGCCAGCAGGCGCGTCGTCAACGACGGCAGTGAGTTCCAGTTCTCCCTAGCGAGCAATAAAAGCCACGCTGGCTCCGACAGATCGGTGCTCTCTTCCGCGTTTGAACCAGACGACGTTAGCATGCCGAGGCGCCAGGGCTCAACGCTGTCGGTTCACCTGAGGGCACCCAGTTCACCCGCCGGCTCCGTGGAGTACGCCTGCACCGTCTCGCCTCCGATCAGCGCAAACGTATTGCCGGGCGCGCCGCTCAGGAGGCCCGTCCTGGAAACGAGGGTGAGCGCCAGGGTTGTCACAACCACTGTAGAGATGATGCCGCCAGCACATGCCAGAGCGGTTACGCCACGAAGGTCCAGCATCCCGACGGGGGCGTCCAGCGAAGTGCTCAAGACGGATAAGCGAGAGGGCCAAGGTCGTCGCTCCGTAACCTTCACGGATGGCTCCTCAGCGGCGACGACGCCGAAAGCTAGCGTACGCGACACCGCCGCAGCCGCCATTCCGGAGTCGAAATATGAGCAGCCTCACGATGCTAGAGGACTAGCAGAGCCGAAGGCAGTCCAGCCGCAGCATTCGGAGCCTCGGCTTGGACCCCCAGTGGTCGATGCCCTGCAGACAGTGTCCGAGCCATCAACAGGGGCACTTCTGAAACCATCATCCGAGCCCTCCGATCTGACCAGCGTACGCGAAAGCGTCGCTGTCGCCATTCCGGAGCCGAAATCTGAGCAGCCTCACGATGATAGTGGACTAGCGGAACCGAAGATTGTTCAGCCTCAGCATTCGGAAACTCTGCTTGGACCCCCAGTGGCCGATGCCAAGGAGCCAGTGCGCGAATCGTCAACAGAGGTAGTGCTTAAACCAGCGTCCGAGCTCTCCGATTTGAGTGAAGGCACAGAACTGCCCAAAGAGCAATTAACCGAGGGTGAAGGCTCTACCACCGCGTCGAAGCATCGCCGGGAGCTCTCGTCGGGGCATACACCGTCAATGGCACTGGTGTTACAAGACGAGTCCGAGGAAGACGCCACTCAACGTGCTGCAAGGCCTCAGCCGCCTCCGGCAGAAGTTTCCGTTACGAAAGAAGAGCCGAGTGAGTGCGGAAGTTCTGCTAGCCGTGCAGGAACTGCTGTCGTTCCGTCCTTATCGTGATTACAGTGTGTTACAGCTGTAGGTACAAACGTAATACTTATTCGTATTTTGCATAACATTGCGGAGAAAGGGAAAGTATTTAACAGTAGCCAAAATCACCTGTCTGCCAGTCATACTTCTCCGCTACACATGGTCTCACTTGATTTGTCGCGTTTCACCGAAATATTTCATATAGCAGCTCCTCCTTCCCCCTTCCCTTTGGTGCCAAATTATCACATTTTCTCATTTAATTTAGCTCGTTCACAGGTTATATTGCGTCTAGTACGAGCGGGCAATAGCATGCTGAGCGTAATGTCATGAAGTGCGCCGTCGCTGTCGGCAGTTTTATGTATCAGGAGAAGCTATTCACGACAAAGACTGTTAGCGTTAGATTTCTCAAAAGATAACAATAACGATTGTGGCTGAATCTTTAAATTTTATGTGCCGGAAATTACTGTTCACAGAGGCGAATAAGGAGAAAAGTTCGGAATGTCAGGGTATTTATTTCTTTACTTCCCGTAAACCATACTAGGGCGTGGGCCCTGCTTACAAACACGCCGCCTGCCTATACGTATCCATTCAAGTCACTTCTTTCCACAACATATTCATTTGCCGATATCTGACTGCGTTGGCAACGTGCATTGCCGCATGCTGTTCCATCACCTTATAATGAGAGTTCACCGATACGCTGCTTGTTGGTCAGTCCTGCTTCTCTATAGGGCTACCTTCCTCTGAAATTTTCTACAGTGATAGCAGTGCCTGAATGCGCAGTCTAACCAGCGGCGGAGGAACCGAAATTCGGCAGGGACACAATTCACACTCACATTGCGAGGATAGTGTACTCCAGTTACGCAAACATTAATTAACGCCAGCGCTGCATTAACTGGGCATGGTCGCGCTCGATCCTGGTAGCACGTGAAGTCGGTGACAAAGTTTTACGGGTCATGAAATGTGCTAAAAATGTGAATTTCCACGAAGTGTGGGCACATATAGCCTCGAATTCGAAATTTCCGCCTTTGCGACCTACACAGTGATCCATAAAATTAGAAGCGTCATACCTTAAAATAACGACAACTCCACTTCATGGATAGGAATAGAAGACCACAAGCGTGCACTCATAGGTATAAAGAAGTGCCAGGTTCCCGACCGAAGCTACCTCCAGGACATACCCGTCCGAACTTCAAAGGGATGTGCAGTCTATAGGCAAGAACACTCAGCTACGGGCCGTCCAGCAGGCTCGGGGTGCCCTCGAAAAGCACAAGCCTCACGACCCACCATGCACAAACGGGCTGAACTGGGGTAGTGCAGAGTAGGGCGAAACCTCGGGCCGACGCTTGGCCAGCGTCACGACGCGTTAAACCGTCGGTTGCCGGCATTTAAATAAAAGCTTTTCCTATCCTATCTTATAAAGAGGGAAATTCAAGGAATGATACTCGGGCTAACAACCGCAATGTTGAAGTAAGTCCCGCATGAACTATCCGTGCATATATATATATATATATATATATATATATATATATATATATGTATGTATGTATGTATGTATGCGCATTATGCCTGGTAGCGAAGCTTCTATAGAAGCACATACGCTCGTACGTTCAAGATATGGCGGTTCATCGGTGGTTCATGGAGCTTAGCGCCATGTGTGCGAGGAGGAAACACTTCCGGCAGAAGAAAAAATAATGTGACGTCATATCCGTTAAAAACAGAAGCGGCGTAATTTTGTTCTCGAAGGCTCGGAATTTGTTTTGGTGGCCTGTCATTAGAGCTGTGTATTCAAACGCCCCACCATTCTACTTGGTGGGTGTATCGAGCTTTCAGCGCGGAAAGCGATGGAAGAGAAGGCCCGCCGTACGGGTGTCGAAATCGCACCCCTGTACGGAACATACTTTCCTTGGAGGCCGGCAGAAGCTTTAGGTGTAGAGTGCTGGTCCCATCGTCAGACGGCAAACCCGTCGGCCAGAGCAGTCCCACGAAAAGAACTGAAGTAAACAATTATCTAGCGGTCGTGACACATTAGTTTTGACTGAACAGTTAAAGAAACGATGAAGCTACCCGCGTCACCAAATTCATACAAGCAAAGTTGACAAGCAAAGCAGCACGACGTGCCAGGGAGTATTGTAACAGGTGAACTTTACGAGCGCCCCTTTCTGCACACTTCAAGAGCCGAATTGCATTTCAAGTGATAGCGGCATAGCGGCGTCAGAGCCCCGCTACCTCTTACGATGGGCGCTGAAAAAAGGTATTTATTGATAATAATAAAATAAACTAGAGGTGTCTTTTCTTTATTTATCACGAATATATATAATTGATAGGTGTTTTATTTTCAATGAACGAATCTAATTCTGTCTCGCTTTAATTAAAAGCCACTTTTTTCATTCCCAATGTTTGTTCCCTCCAAATATAGTGGCGCTTCAGTCGCTGCTCCCATAGCCACCCTTGCTGATTGTGGTGACAATTTGTTCTGAACCGCTTTTCGCCCGAAGCTTCGCGACCTATTTGGATCGACGTTGGTATTTATTTCCTTAATTCCAGTACACTGTACTAGGACGTGAGCCCTGCTTACTCCAATGTTAACTGTAGTAGTAAAGCATAAATACTCATGAAAATGGATGGCAAAACGGCGCTGTGGTAGCTCAGTTGGTAAGAGCATCGCAAGCGTAATGCGAAGACGTAGGTTTTTATCCCACCTGTGGCCACTTGTTTCTTCATCCACTTGCATTTCCATTTATTTCTCATTTATTTAATTCAACTCAGAACTGCAGATAATTTTCCCTAAGCTGGTCTTGGTGTCATTGTTGGTTTCTTATGAGAAGTCTTTCGACAACGTGCTCCACGCCTTCATCGTCAAGACCATTTCAGACCTGGGTCTCGGTTCCAGATTCCACAGCTACGTCAGCTCTTTTCTAACTGACAGGAAGGCCAAGCTTCACATTGGAGACTTCCGCTCCGAAGATGTGTCCCTCGGAGGGCGGGGCACTCCTCAGGGCGCCGTCATCTCCCCAACACTGTTTAACATCTGTATGATTGGTCTTTCCGAGAGGTTGGCGCGCGTCGAAGACGTCAAGCACACCATCTACGCCGACGACATCACCATATGGTGCTCCGGCGGCTGCGAGGGCAGAGTTGAAGAAGCCATGCAGGAGGCGATCGACGTGATCGAGGAGTATCTTCGCCCCACCGGACTTCGATGCTCCCCCGCCAAGTCGGAGCTCCTACTTTACAGAAAAGAGAAGGGAAGCAGACCCAAATATTGGAAGCCAGCCTACGAAAGCAGCATCGGACTTCGCACTTGTGACGGGGGGGTGATACCCAGGGTCGACGTTTTTCGGGTCCTGGGCATGTTTGTCGAATTCAACGGCGGGAACGGAACTGCTCTCCGCAAGATCATCGCAAAGACGGACAACGCTTTCCCTCTCGTTCGCAGAATCGAAAACCGGCATCGAGGCATGAAGGAAAACAATCTTATCAGGCTGATCAATGCCTTCGTACTCTGCCACCTCACGTACGCGATTTCTATGCACAACTGGCTCAGAGCGGAGCGAGACAAGCTCAACGTTCTTATCCGCAAAGTAGTCAAGCGGGCTCTTGGGCTACCCATCAGGACCCATACCGAGGATCTCTTGAAGCTGGGGGTACATAACACCGCCGAGGAGATTGCCGAAGCCCAAGAACGCGCGCAACTCACTCGCCTGACCACCACAGCGGCAGGTAAACGCATCCTCGAAGAGCTAGGTTACCACCCTGCAGGATTCCCGATGGTCAGTACCCCGATCCCCAGGTGCATTCGAGACGAGTTCGTAGTGGCCCCTGTGCCCCAAAACGTCCATCCCGTCCACAACAAGGGCAGACGCAAGGCCAGAGCAGCAGCCATCCTCAAACAGATCAAGCAACACGAAATTAGAGCAAGCTTCGTCGACGCCGCGGAGTACAGTGACGGGAAGACCTTTGCCGTCACACCCGGCAAAGGTCGACTCGAGCGGCATGATTTCCAATAGCGCCTCGATTCGCACTTCAGACCCCGGAGTCGCCGAGCAAGTCGCCATCGCCCTCGCCCTGCTAGACGGTCGTGGGTCCGTAATCTGTAGGGATTCCAAAACGGCAGTTAGGGCTTTTCAGAAGGGTTGCATCGCCAAGGAAGCTGTTCGTCTTCTTAGCGGCTCGAGTCCATATGCTCTCACAAACCATTCAATTCACTGGTTTCCCGCTCACGTAGGGTCGGTCGAGGGCGCTCCCCCGAACCTCAATGAGTCTGCTCACGAGGCTGCGCGTGACCTCACCAACCGCGCTTACTCTATAAGGAGCACTGACTCCCCTCCTCTCTACGGCCACAGGGACGCTCCCGCTACGCACAACGAGATTATTAAATATTTCTACATGTCCAGAAGCGTCTTTCCACCCCCTCACCTCAAGTTGAATGGGCGCAAGCCGTTTCGCTTAGGCTTCTACATACCAGCACATATCCGTGTCTGTCCGCTCTCCATGAGGCTTACCCCGACGTGTATCGCGACGACGCCTGCCCGTCCTGCGGGCAGACCTTCACTCTAGCTCACATGCTCTGGGAGTGCGGGTCGACATACTCCAAGTTCATCAAGGAGGAGTGCGACTCGCTTCTGCGTAGCCCCGCTCTAGAAAAGCGAATCCTGGCCGTCCGGCGTACCCGCGACCGGGCCGGTGGGCTAAACCTGCCGGTCCCGACGTGGGACTAGCCGGGTGCACGACGAGTTCGCGTCCCTCGGCGGACCAGCAATAAAGTTTCTTCACTCACTCACTCACTCACTCACTCACTCACTCACTCACTCACTCACTCTTATGATGGGACTAATATATATATATATATATATATATATATCAAGGACATTGCCGCTATTTTCCTGTGGCTAGCAAGTTTCGGAAGATTTAGACACACCTGTTCCTGTTTCTTTGTCTATAACTTCAAAAATGTACGGGGTTTTACGTTCCAAAACCACTTTCTGATGATGAGGCACGGCGTAGCGGAGGACTCCGGAAATTTCGACCAGCTGGGCTTCTTTAACGTGCACCTAAATCTAAGTACACGGGTGTTTTCGCATTTCGCCCCCATCGAAATGTGTCCGCCGTGGGGTCTATCACTTCGTTGAGTACTTTTCTAGCCAGTTTGCGCTGCCGCAAAACGAGATTGCCGCGACAATGCAATACATTTGTAAAAATTACAATATGTGCCTTCATTCGGTGCGCATGAGTACCGCCGGACTCTGCGACAGTGCACTGAACGGAAAACTCGCAGCATGACGCAAAGTGTAGTGCTCGCGCGACTCACCAGGGCGGCAGGTCCGGCGTGACGCCATGACTTCTCACGAATTTATATGTACGGACAATCTTCCATTGAAACATGAAGGCGAATCACATTTCACTGTCGGTAAAACGTCTTAAAGCTGCAGACGGCTGGGGGTTGATGTCTGCCGATTGGTATTTTTTTTTAATGAACGCCTAAATCTAAGTGCACGATCTTTCTTTCATTCCACCTCCTTCAGAATGCGGCCGTACCCATTGGGAATCTAACCCGCGACCTCTCGCTCGGCAGAGCGCCATAACCATTCGCGTCGCGTACATCCTCCGAGTGAGGCAGCTTATGTGTCTCGTAAATTAGATGCCCATTCTCCCGTATATCGCAAAACGGAAGAAATCTTTTCGTGTATAAACACTACGCCTCCATCCTGCGCAATACTCTGTGTGAACCTACTTATTATCGTGAAAGCGTGTGTAGACAGCTAAAGGCTGAGTGCCTGAGTAAGCTGCTATACTATAGAACCGGCGTATCTGATATAATTTTATTGCATATTTCAGGAAATATTGTTTCAATACCTAGAGAGCAGCCTAACGCGCAAAAGGTCGTGGCATAAAAATCCGTTGACAGCTCGTGCATGTAACGTAGTACCTTAATTCGTCCTTGCACTTCTCCAGGCAGAACGCCTGACCGATATGGAAGTCGATAACGAGAGATAAAGCGGGCAAGGCTAGAGCGACGATGCGTGTTGCATTTCTCGCGATACTTAGTAATTGTGTTAACAAATTAAATTAAAAAATTAAATTATGGGGTTTTACTTGCCAAAACAACGATCTGGTTATGAGGCACACCGTAGTGGGGGACTCCCGATTAATTTTGACTACCTGGGGTTCTTTAACGTGCACATAAATCTAAGTGCACGGGTGTTTTTGCATTTCACCCCCATCGGCGGCCGCCGTGGCCGGGATTTGCTTAGCAGCGCAACACCAAAGCCACTAAGCAACCATGGAGGGTCGTGCTAACAAATGCTTAGACGCTATTGTTTAAATTCAATTCACTTTTCTTGTTTGCTTTAGGAGTTTATCAAATACTGGGCCCTATTTGTTTATTAGTATTTGCTGAGTGATTATAGAGTTGTACACTTGCCCCTTCAATTCTTTTTTCAAACTTTGCAATTTAATAAATTACAAGTGTAATAGCCTAATGTACAAACTATGCCTAAAGCGAGGTAATAAACGCCTGAATTTATAAAATATAACAACTTTCAGTTACATAACTTCAGCCGTTGTGCGCGTAAAGCCCATTCTCTCGCATATCGTAAAGCGGAAGAAATTTTTCCGTGTATAAAAATTACGCCTCCATCGTGCGCAATCCTCTGTGTAAACCTACTTATCCTGAAATCGTGTGTAGACAGCTAAACGCTGTATGCATTAGTGAATTGTTCTGTGGTACCGCCGTAGCTGATCTCATTTTCTGCCTTTGTTAAAATATTTTTTTTCAATACTTAAAAAGTTGTTGTTGCTTGTTGTTTGCTTTCGCATTACTTGGGCAATAATATCAGAGGTGGACCGAACTCCAAACGCTTAACATACTCCAGGCAAGCACTTACATCAGACATGTGACACACTGCTAGGCGAAACAGGCACAATATAGAAAATGAGTAGGATCTCCTGTACAGTGCACATCGTCCAGGTTAAAGACACATAGCTTATTCACAAGAAAACCACTTGTCAGTCGCCGCTAAGTGTACGTGCGGCTCGGGCTAAGTTCAGCGATTACATGCCTTACTCAACGATAAAATCGTTGTTGAGTTTGAAATTTCTTTTGAAGTACGAAATGTTTCCTTGCCATGTTGCGCACTCCTTCAGGGTCACATTTCACCACGCAATACGTGTCGTGAGTTCAACGGCAATCCAAAATTGAGCTAACATATTTTAACGCAAGTGCTTCGTTCACCACACACGAAAAAAGAAAAAAAAAAAGCATTGCCTATCGACGCCACTCGGCATAGTGTGTTCCAAATCTTGCCGTAGGTTGCTACATTGCTGTCTTTTCCGCACAAGCAGGGTCCTAAGCTGTGATCCTCGAATTATGACGGGGATGACAAGGAGGACAGTTTCGTCGGGACAGAATCGAAGTCTGAAACAATGCAGGCTAGTCTATGGCCGAGGAATTCGGCGTTATAGATGAGGGGGCAACTGAGCGCTGCAGGATAGGGTTGGATCAACCGAACACGGACAGCCTGACTTACGACTGTGTTGAAGGCCTGTCGTCGTTGATGAGCCGTGAACTCTCAGTACTGTTATGACGGCAGTCATCAGCCTCTAGAAGAAAAAAGAAAGCGCAGGTTTCAAAAAAGGGATGAATGCGAGTTGTTGAACTGCAGTGGCATGCTATGACAAATTTAAGCAGCACCATAGCCTAAAATGATGTCACAGATTAATGAACATTTTTTATTCCCACGAGTATTTGAGAAGAAATTGCAGTAACCGTTCGATTTAGAGAAAGCGTGGATGTCAAATGGCGTCGAGCGTTTGACATCAATGTCAAGATAGGCGTGTAACCCCAAACTGCGTCCTGTGTTTTCGCGCTGCTACAGTTCCGGTAATTTCCGAAAGTGCCATTCCAACGAGACCGAGTCGTAACTCTTTGACGTCAAGGCGTTCCAACACAGACAAAATAACCCGTCCTTTTTTTTTCTAATTCCAAGTTCGACAGCCTTTATAGTTGGAACTAAGTGGGACACACCGTCAGTCTCCTGCGGTCACGTGTGGCTCGAAGCCTGGCGACGGTTTGTGCAGGGTGAGAAGCGTTCACCTGCGCTTACGTGATCAACTGGTCACCGCTACAGATGAGGCGACGAGTGCGAGGCAGTAATCTTGTATAGCCTTATTCGAGTCTTGTGATGGGGAAAAACGTGTGTGCACTTACCTTTCTTTTACAGCGGTAGCTCTTATATCGCCGCTCCCTTGTAGAACGTGCGGAGTGAGTATCACGCCTGCGTGATACTCACTCCTAGTGAACAGAATGTTAAACACTCGTACCGAGATTAAGGGGCGTGATCTCGGAGACCGTGACGAAAAAAGAAATGCTGTCGGGCCAGGTGGCATGCTGTATTCGTGCCACCTTTTAAGCGTCGGCTATGATTGCATAGAAATAAAAATATCTGTAGTATCAAATGTCATATTCTTTTATTCGGCCATGATATCTTGGCTCGTGAATGTGCTTTATCTCCCAATTTACACCAATAAAAACAGTATGCACGAAAATATCAGGACGAAGACAACTGCCAAAAATTGTGTTGCGCATTGCTCAACAAAGTAATTTGCGTCATTAAGAACTGGTGGAGCTGTATTTTCACACAATGCACCAAGCGTTGACCATTACAAAACCAAGCAATGTGCTTACGTTAACCACGCTTGTAGTTTTTCATACTTCTAATATATTTCTGTCGTATGCTCCATGAACGCTCGATGTTCAATCTGCACACGTTATCATTGCAATATCAAAAATTGCGTTTGTGTTCTTTCACACTACATGTCAGTTAGGAAATAGCACGCGCACACAACGTGTGTTCTCCATTAAACTAAGCTGTAATTACTTGGCAGCGTACTATTCGTTTGCCTTGCTGAATCACGTGTCTGGGTGAAGCATTTGGAGGACGCTTAAGCTTCGCCTTTAAGAGTGGAACGCGATATCATTCAAATATCCGTGACCGCTTCTCACGCTTCCCAGCAACTGCAGCGTATGTAACCGTGATTTTTACCGGGAAACGCTCGCGGCGAACAGTGTGCACGAATGCGGGCTTTCTGGTAGAAGCGCGGCCTCTTGCCTGGGCCACGATGCGGCGGAGGCGAGCGCACCGCTCCGTGGACTTAGAGGTATTTACGCGCCGGCGTGCGCAAATAGCGGACGCTGTATCTAGTCTATGAATTGTAGAAATGCTTGAAAAAAAAAGGTTTGTTTGAGTTTTCCCCTAACAGAATTACGTTTTCTCGTATATTCAAACTCCGATCCGAGAGCTATCATTTCTGTTGGTTGTGTGTAGGTCGTAGTTTACGATGTTTCTACGTATTTTAACTTGAGAAATGCAATTAGTTCAGTCAATTCCTTGCGTCACATGGAAGGACTGGGCATGCGTGATGCGAAAATGTTATTGCCGAAACGACGCCCGATGCCGGACGCCTACGCGGGACGCCGGTGTTTTGCGACACGGGCTCCTTAACGCTCTCGCGTTAATACAGGACAAGGTCAGCCTCCGATCTGTATTAACACACTATAAACCTTGTTGCAGGTGGCAGAACAGTGTATGGATGTTACGTCTCTAAAGTGGGACTTTGAAATCAAACTTGGAAAATCGTATTGTCTCTGTACACTAAAATTACAGCGTTAAAACTTTTCATAGGGACTCAGCATATGTAGCGAAAATGTAAAACTTCTGACTCCTACTCGTAACAAAACTTGTACCAGTTTTTCTTCCACAACCAGTAAAGCAAAGTGATGTCGCACCAGTAAAAGAGAAACGTCTCCCTTGTATAGTTGTTGTTCTTCATAAGTGAGGAAAGCAGTGAAATGATATGCGACTCATTCACGGCCACGCTAACTGTTTTTCAACTCATTCACTACTCGAGTGCTTTTAATGGGCACTCCTGATCGCTTTGTATAGATTGCATAATGGGTTTGTTTTTTACCACGAAGGGACCTTTCTGAACAAAAAAAAAACACAATAAACAACATTCAAGTTTCCCAGATCACTAGCTACCACTGTAGTTTTTTTTTCCCTTCTAACTCACATGCTTTCATCTGCAGATGCTCAAGCACCAGCGGAGGAGAATCGTGCTCCCGCTCCTGCAGTTAGAATTGGTCAGCTCGACTCCGAGCCGGAATATCAGCCGAGAGACTTCCTCAGCGAGCATGATCAAGTTAAAACTGAAGCTACAGACATGGTCGTTATCTCACCTGTAGTCTCAACAGACCATCTCCAAAGTGAGCAAGAAGAACGGAAGAAGCTTGACGCATCAGCACTTGTGGAAATTTGCAAGGCAGATAGATTCATTAGCGCCGCGCAGGACGAAGATTCTCAAAAGTCTCCGCTTTACGCAGGACCACTTTTCGGACCTGAAGAAGAAATCACCGCAGAAGCTACAAATAAAGCTCTTAGCGGAACGACTTTCGCAGAGACATCACCAAGTCACCAACATCTAAAGTTCGAAGAAGAAAAAAAAGCCGCGAAAGGAGTCGAACCGAAACCATCAGACATTCAAACATCAATGGAAAGTTCAGCTTACCCAGAAAAGCTAGAGAATGAAGATGTGGCTATATCTCGGGAGACTCGAGCCTTGGTGGAAGTAGGTCAATCTCAAGTAGAAGCCAAAGCAGCTGGGGAAGTTCAAGCACGCAGTGATGACGCAGCACCAGCATCCGAAAGCACACTTCAGGTGGAAACTAAATCTCCTAGTGAGACTACTGCAACAGAAGAAAGAGGTGACCTGGAAGCCAAGGCACGTATTCAGCCACCTGAAATTACGGATCGGCTTTCTCCAAGTTCGACGGCAGAGCTATTCGAAGGGAACAGCGCGATTACGGAGCATGCCATGCTTCAAGAAGCCAAAGCATCAACAGAAGGGCCAGTTGCCACACTTTCTCTCTTGGTAGAGGAATCTGAAGAAACCAAAGCTTTAGTTGAAGTAGCGGAACCCCATAAAGAAGCCAAAGCGCCTGAGGAAATTCAAGCACACACTGAAAAGGCAGCTCCAGCAGCCGAAATTGCCCCTCAGGTTGAAACTAAAGCTGCTGTTGAGCCTACTCCTATAGAAGAAAGAGTAGAGCCCAAAGCCGATATTCAGCTGTCTGAAATTGTGGATAAGCTTGACCTTCACCCAATGATGACGGGAGGCCAACTTCAAGAAGACAGCATGATTACGGAACTTGCCAAGCCTGAAGAAGCCAAAGCATCAACAGAAATGCCAGTTGCTGAACCTTGTCCCGTAACCGAAATATCTGAAACCAAAGCTTTAGATGAAGTAGCGGAACCCCATGTAGAAGCTAAAGAGGCTGAGGAAATTCAAGCAGCTCAAGCACCAGAAACTGCAGCTCAGGTCGAAACTAAACCTGCTGTTGAGGTTCCCGCTGCAGAAGAAAAAGGGGAGCCAGAAGCTCAAGCCGATATTGTGCCACCTGAAATTGTGCATAAGCTTCCCCTTCACCCAATGGTGACGGGAGGCCTACTTGAAGAAGACACCACGATTACGGAACATGGCAGGCCTGAAGAAGCGACGGCATCAACAGAAATGCCAGCTCCCGCACCATGTTCCGAAGCCGAGCTAACTGAAGCCAAAGCTTTAGCGGAAGCAGCGGAACCTGAAGCCGAAGCCAAAACGGCAGAAGAAATTTCAGCACATATTCAAGAAGCAGCTCCTGCAGCTGAAACTTCAGCTAAGATCGAAACTACACCTGTTGTGGCGGTTACTGCTGCAGAAGAAAGAGAGGAGCCAGAAGCGAAAGCAGATATTCAGCAGTTTGAAATTGTGGATCAGCCTACCCTTTCCCCAGTGGTGTCGGGAGGCCTTCTTGAAGAAGACACCACGATTACGGAACATGCCAAGCCTGAAGAAGCCAAAGCATCAGAAATAACAACTGCCGCACCTTGTCGCGTAGACGACATATCTGCGGAGACCAAAGCTTTAGTTGAAGTAGTGGAGCCTGAAGCACAAGCCAAAACTGAGGAAAAGCAAGCACACACTGAAGAAGCAGCACCTGCAACCGAAACTGCAGCTCAGGTCGAAACTAAACCTGCTGTTGAGGTTACTGCTCCGGAAGAAAGAGGGGAGCCAGAAGCAAAAGCAGATATTCAGGCGCCTGAAATTGTGGATAAGCTTGCCCTTCACCCAATGGTGTCAGGAAGCCTACTTGAACAAGACACCACGATTACGGAACATGCCAAGCCTGAAGAAGCCAAAGCGGCAGAAATTACAGTTGCAGCACCGTGTCCCGTAGCCGAGATATCTGAGACCAAAGCTATAGTTGAAGTATCGGAGCCTCAAACAGAACCCAAAGTGCCTGAGGAAATTCAAGCACACACTGAAGAAGCAGCTCCAGAAGCCCAAATTGCACCTCAGGTCGAAACTAAACCTGCTGTTGAGCCTACTCCTATAGAAGAAAGAGTAGAGCCCAAAGCCGATATTCAGCCATCTGAAATTGTGGATAACCTTGACCTTCACCCAATGGTGACGGGAGGCCAACTTCAAGAAGACAGCACGATAACGGAACTTGTCAAGCCTGAAGAAGCCAAAGCATCAACAGAAATGCCAGTTGCTGTACCTTGTCCCGTAACCGAGCTATCTGAGACCAAAGCTTTAGATGAAGTAGCGGAACCACATGGAGAAGCCAAAGTGGCTGAGGAAATTCAAGCAGCTCAAGCACCCGACACTGTAGCTCAAGCACCCGACACTGCACCTCAGGTCGCAACTAAGCCTGCTGTTGAGGTTCCCGCTGCAGAAGATAAAGGGGAGCCAGAAGCTCAAGCCGATATTGTGCCACCTGAAATTGTGGATAAGCTTCCCCTTCACCCTATGGTGACGGGAGGCCTACATGAAGAAGACACCGCGATTACGGAACATGGCAGGCCTGAAGAAGCCACGGTATCAACAGAAATGCCAGCTCCCGCACCTTATTCCGAAGCAGAGATAACTGAAACCAAAGCTTTAGGTGAAGCAGCGAAACCCGAAGCAGAAGCCAAAACGGCAGATGAAATTCCAGCACACATTGAAGAAGGAGCTCCTGCAGCCGAAACTGCAGCTAAGATCGAAACTACACCTGTTGTGGAGGTTACTGCTGCAGAAGAAAGAGGGGAGCCAGAAGCGAAAGTAGATATTCAGCCTTTTGACATTGTGGTTCAGCTTGCCCTTTCCCCAATGGTGTCGGGAGGCCTACTTGAAGAAGACACCACGATTACGGAACATGCCAAGCCTGAAGAAGCCAAAGCATCAGAAATAACAACTGCCGCACCTTGTCCCGTAGCCGACATATCTGCGGACACCAAAGCTTTAGTTGAAGTAGCGGAGCATCAAGCAAAAGCCAAAACAACTGAGGAAAAGCAAGCACACACTGAAGAAGCAGCACCTGCAACCGAAACTGCAGCTCAGGTCGAAACTAAATCTGCTCTTGAGGTTACTGCTCCGGAAGAAATAGGGGAGCCAGAAGCAAAAGCAGATATTCAGGTGCCTGAAATTGTGGATAAGCTTGCGCTTCACCCAATGGTGTCGGGAAGCCTACTTGAACAAGACACCACGATTACGGAACATGCCAAGCCTGAAGAAGCCCAAGCGGCAGAATTTACAGTTGCAGCACCTTGTCCCGTAGCCGAGATATCTGAGACTAAAGCTATAGTTGAAGTATCGGAGCCTCAAACAGAACCCAAAGTGCCTGAGGAAATTCAAGGACACACTGAAGAAGCAGCTCCAGCAGCCGAAATTGCACCTCAGGTCGAAACTAAACCTGCTGTTGAGCCTACTCCTATAGAAGAAAGAGTAGAGCCCAAAGCCGATATTCAGCCATCTGAAATTGTGGATAAGCTCGACCTTCACCCAATGGTGACGGGAGGCCAGCTTCAAGAAGACAGCACGATAACGGAACTTGCCAAGCCTGAAGAAGCCAAAGCATCAACAGAAATGCCAGTTGCTGCACCTTGTCCCGTAACCGAGATATCTGAGACCAAAGCTTTAGATGAAGTAGCGGAACCCCATGGAGAAGCCAAAGTGGCAGAGGAAATTCAAGCAGCTCAAGCACCCGAAACTGCAGCTCAGGTCGAAATTAAACCTGATGTTGAGGTTCCCCCTGCAGAAGAAAAAGGGGAGCCAGAAGCTCAAGCCGATATTGTGCCACCTGAAATTCTGGATAAGCTTCCCCTTCACCCTATGGTGACGGGAGGCCTACTTGAAGAAGACACCACGATTACGGAACATGGCAGGCCTGAAGAAGCCACGGTATCAACAGAGATGCCCGCTCCAGCACCTTATTACGAAGCAGAGATAACTGAAACCAAAGCTTTAGGTGAAGCAGCGAAACCCGAAGCAGAAGCCAAATCGGCAGATGAAATTCCAGCACACATTGAAGAAGGAGCTCCTGCAGCCGAAACTGCAGCTAAGATCGAAACTACACCTGTTGTGGAGGTTACTGCTGCAGAAGAAAGAGGGGAGCCAGAAGCGAAAGTAGATATTCAGCCTTTTGACATTGTGGTTCAGCTTGCCCTTTCCCCAATGGTGTCGGGAGGCCTACTTGAAGAAGACACCACGATTACGGAACATACCAAGCCTGAAGAAGCCAAAGCATCAGAAATAACAACTGCCGCACCTTGTCCCGTAGCCGACATATCTGCGGACACCAAAGCTTTAGTTGAAGTAGCGGAGCATCAAGCAGAAGCCAAAACAACTGAGGAAAAGCAAGCACACACTGAAGAAGCAGCACCTGCAACCGAAACTGCAGCTCAGGTCGAAACTAAATCTGCTCTTGAGGTTACTGCTCCGGAAGAAATAGGGGAGCCAGAAGCAGATATTCAGGTGCCTGAAATTGTGGATAAGCTTGCGCTTCACCCAATGGTGTCGGGAAGCCTACTTGAACAAGACACCACGATTACGGAACATGCCAAGCCTGAAGAAGCCCAAGCGGCAGAATTTACAGTTGCAGCACCTTGTCCCGTAGCCGAGATATCTGAGACTAAAGCTATAGTTGAAGTATCGGAGCCCCAAACAGAGCCCAAAGTGCCTGAGGAAATTCAAGGACACACTGAAGAAGCAGCTCCAGCAGCCGAAATTGCACCTCAGGTCGAAACTAAACCTGCTGTTGAGCCTACTCCTATAGAAGAAAGAGTAGAGCCCAAAGCCGATATTCAGCCATCTGAAATTGTGGATAAGCTCGACCTTCACCCAATGGTGACGGGAGGCCAGCTTCAAGAAGACAGCACGATAACGGAACTTGCCAAGCCTGAAGAAGCCAAAGCATCAACAGAAATGCCAGTTGCTGCACCTTGTCCCGTAACCGAGATATCTGAGACCAAAGCTTTAGATGAAGTAGCGGAACCCCATGGAGAAGCCAAAGTGGCAGAGGAAATTCAAGCAACTCAAGCACCCGAAACTGCAGCTCAGGTCGAAATTAAACCTGATGTTGAGGTTCCCCCTGCAGAAGAAAAAGGGGAGGCAGAAGCTCAAGCCGATATTGTGCCACCTGAAATTCTGGATAAGCTTCCCCTTCACCCTATGGTGACGGGAGGCCTACTTGAAGAAGACACCACGATTACGGAATATGGCAGGCCTGAAGAAGCCACGGTATCAACAGAGATGCCAGCTCCAGCACCTTATTCCGAAGCACAGATAACTGAAACCAAAGCTTTAGGTGAAGCAGCGAAACCCGAAGCAGAAGCCAAAACGGCAGATGAAATTCCAGCACATATTGAAGAAGGAGCTCCTGCAGCCGAAACTGCAGCTAAGATCGAAACTACACCTGTTGTGGAGGTTACTGCTGCAGAAGAAAGAGGGGAGCCAGAAGCGAAAGTAGATATTCAGCCTTTTGACATGGTGGTTCAGCTTGCCCTTTCCCCAATGGTGTCGGGAGGCCTACTTGAAGAAGACACCACGATTACGGAACATGCCAAGCCTGAAGAAGCCAAAGCATCAGAAATAACTGCCGCACCCTGTCCCGTAGCCGACATATCTGCGGAGACCAAAGCTTTAGTTGAAGTAGCGGAGCCTCAAGCAGAAGCCAAAACAACTGAGGAAGAGCAAGCACACACTGAAGAAGCAGCACCTGCAGCCGAAACTGCAGCTCAGGTCGAAACTAAATCTGCTCTTGAGGTTACTGCTCCGGAAGAAAGAGGGGAGCCAGAAGCGAAAGCAGATATTCAGGCGCCTGAAATTGTGGATAAGCTTGCGCTTCACCCAATGGTGTCGGGAAGCCTACTTGAACAAGACACCACGATTACGGAACATGCCAAGCCTGAGGAAGCCCAAGCGGCAGAATTTACAGTTGCAGCACCTTGTCCCGTAGCCGAGATATCTGAGACTAAAGCTATAGTTGAAGTATCGGAGCCTCAAACAGAACCCAAAGTGCCTGAGGAAATTCAAGGACACACTGAAGAAGCAGCTCCAGCAGCCGAAATTGCACCTAAGGTCGAAACTAAACCTGCTGTTGAGCCTACACCTATAGAAGAAAGAGTAGAGCCCAAAGCCGATATTCAGCCATCTGAAATTGTGGATAAGCTCGAACTTCACCCAATGGTGACGGGAGGCCAGCTTCAAGAAGACAGCACGATAACGGAACTTGCCAAGCCTGAAGAAGCCAAAGCATCAACAGAAATGCCAGTTGCTGCACCTTGTCCCGTAACCGAGATATCTGAGACCAAAGCTTTAGATGATGTAGCGGAAACCCATGGAGAAGCCAAAGTGGCAGAGGAAATTCAAGCAGCTCAAGCACCCGAAACTGCAGCTCAGGTCGAAATTAAACCTGATGTTGAGGTTCCCCCTGCAGAAGAAAAAGGGGAGCCAGAAGCTCAAGCCGATATTGTGCCACCTGAAATTCTGGATAAGCTTCCCCTTCACCCTATGGTGACGGGAGGCCTACTTGAAGAAGACACCACGATTACGGAACATGGCAGGCCTGAAGAAGCCAAGGTATCAACAGAGATGCCAGCTCCAGCACCTTATTCCGAAGCAGAGATAACTGAAACCAAAGCTTTAGGTGAAGCAGCGAAACCCGAAGCAGAAGCCAAAACGGCAGATGAAATTCCAGCACACATTGAAGAAGGAGCTCCTGCAGCCGAAACTGCAGCTAAGATCGAAACTACACCTGTTGTGGAGGTTACTGCTGCAGAAGAAAGAGGGGAGCCAGAAGCGAAAGTAGATATTCAGCCTATTGACATTGTGGTTCAGCTTGCCCTTTCCCCAATGGTGTCGGGAGGCCTACTTGAAGAAGACACCACGATTACGGAACATGCCAAGCCTGAAGAAGCCAAAGCATCAGAAATAACTGCCGCACCCTGTCCCGTAGCCGACATATCTGCGGAGACCAAAGCTTTAGTTGAAGTAGCGGAGCCTCAAGCAGAAGCCAAAACAACTGAGGAAGAGCAAGCACACACTGAAGAAGCAGCACCTGCAGCCGAAACTGCAGCTCAGGTCGAAACTAAATCTGCTCTTGAGGTTACTGCTCCGGAAGAAAGAGGGGAGCCAGAAGCGAAAGCAGATATTCAGGCGCCTGAAATTGTGGATAAGCTTGCGCTTCACCCAATGGTGTCGGGAAGCCTACTTGAACAAGACACCACGATTACGGAACATGCCAAGCCTGAAGAAGCCCAAGCGGCAGAATTTACAGTTGCAGCACCTTGTCCCGTAGCCGAGATATCTGAGACTAAAGCTATAGTTGAAGTATCGGAGCCTCAAACAGAACCCAAAGTGCCTGAGGAAATTCAAGGACAGACTGAAGAAGCAGCTCCAGCAGCCGAAATTGCACCTCAGGTCGAAACTAAACCTGCTGTTGAGCCTACTCCTATAGAAGAAAGAGTAGAGCCCAAAGCCGATATTCAGCCTTCTGAAATTGTGGATAAGCTCGACCTTCACCCAATGGTGACGGGAGGCCAGCTTCAAGAAGACAGCACGATAACGGAACTTGCCAAGCCTGAAGAAGCCAAAGCATCAACAGAAATGCCAGTTGCTGCACCTTGTCCCGTAACCGAGATATCTGAGACCAAAGCTTTAGATGAAGTAGCGGAACCCCATGGAGAAGCCAAAGTGGCAGAGGAAATTCAAGCAGCTCAAGCACCCGAAAATGCAGCGCAGATCGAAATTAAACCTGATGTTGAGGTTCCCCCTGCAGAAGAAAAAGGGGAGCCAGAAGCTCAAGCCGATATTGTGCCACCTGAAATTGTGGATAAGCTTCCCCTTCACCCTATGGTGACGGGAGGCCTACTTGAAGAAGACACCATGATTACGGAACATGGCAGGCCTGAAGAAGCCACAGTATCAACAGAAATGCCAGCTCCCGCACCTTATTCAGAAACCGAGATAACTGAAACCAAAGCTGTAGGTGAAGCAGCGGAACCTGAAGCTGAAGCCAAAACGGCAGATGAAATTCCAGCACACATTGAAGAAGCAGCTCCTGCAGCCGAAACTGCAGCTAAGATCGAAACTACACCTGTTGTGGAGGTTACTGCTGCAGAAGAAAGAGGGGAGCCAGAAGCGAAACCAGATATTCAGGCGTCTGAAATTGTGGATAAGCTTGCCCTTCACCCAATGGTGTCGAGAAGCCTACTTGAACAAGACACCATGATTACGGAACATGCCAAGCCTGAAGAAGCCCAAGCGGCAGAATTTACAGTTCCAGCACCTTGTCCCGTAGCCGAGATATCTGAGACCAAAGCTATAGTTGAAGTATCGGAACCTCAAACAGAACCCAAAGTGCCTGAGGAAATTGAAGCACACACTGAAGAAGCAGCTCCAGCAGCCGAAATTGCACCTCAGGTCGAAACTAAACCTGCTGTTGAGCCTTCTCCTATAGAAGAAAGAGTAGAGCCCAAAGCCGATGTTAAGCCATCTGAAATTGTGGATAAGCTTGACCTTCACCCAATGGTGACGGGAGGCCAACTTCAAGAAGACACCACGATAACGGAACTTGTCAAGCCTGAAGAAGCCAAAGCATCAACAGAAATGCCAGTTGCTGCACCTTGTCCCGTAACCGAGATATCTGAGACCAAAGCTTTGGATGAAGTAGCGGAACCCCATGGAGAAGCCAAAGTGGCTGAGGAAATTCAAGCAGCTCAAGCACCCGACACTGCAGCTCAGGTCGAAACTAAACCTGCTGTTGAGGTTCCCGCTGCAGAAGATAAAGGGGAGCCAGAAGCTCAAGCCGATATTGTGCCACCTGAAATTGTGGATAAGCTTCCCCTTCACCCTATGGTGACGGGAGGTCTACTTGAAGAAGACACCATGATTACGGAACATGGCAGGCCTGAAGAAATGCCAGCTCCCGCAACTTATTCAGAAACCGAGATAACTAAACCCAAAGCTGTAGGTGAAGCAGCGGAACCTGAAGCAGAAGCCAAAACGGCAGAGGAAATTTCAGCACATATTCAAGAAGCAGCTCCTGCAGCTGAAACTGCAGCTAAGATCGAAACTACACCTGTTGTGGCGGTTACTGCTGCAGAAGAAAGAGAGGAGCCAGAAGCGAAAGCAGATATTCAGCTGTTTGGAATTGTGGATCAGCCTGCCCTTTCCCCAGCGGTGTCGGGAGGCCTACTTCAAGAAGACACCATGATTACGGAACATGCCAAGCCTGAAGAAGCCAAATCATCAGAAATAACAACTGCCGCACCTTGTCGCATAGACGACATATCTGCGGAGACCAAAGCTTTAGTTGAAGTAGTGGAGCCTGAAGCAGAAGTCAAAACAACTGAGGAAAAGCAAGCACACACTGAAGAAGCAGCACCTGCAGCCGAAACTACAGCTCAGGTCGATACTAAACCTGCTGTTGAGGTTCCTGCTGCAGAAGCAAAAGGGGAGCCAGAAGCTCAAGCCGATATTGTGCCACCTGAAATTGTGGATAAGCTTCCCCTTCACCCTATGGTGGCGGGAGGCCTACATGAAGAAGACACCACGATTACGGAACATGGCAGGCCTGAAGAAGCCACGGTATCAACAGAAATGCCAGCTCCCGCACCTTGTTCCGAAGCAGAGATAACTGAAACCAAAGCTTTAGGTGAAGCAGCGAAACCCGAAGCAGAAGCCAGAACGGCAGATGAAATTCCAGCACACATTGAAGAAGCAGCTCCTGCAGCCGAAACTGCAGCTAAGATCGAAACTACACCTGTTGTGGAGGTTACTGCTGCAGAAGAAAGAGGGGAGCCAGAAGCGAAAGCTGATATTCAGCCTTTTGAAATTGTGGCTCAGCTTGCCCTTTCCCCAATGGTGTCGGGAGGCCTACTTGAAGAAGACACCACGATTACGGAACATGCCAAGCCTGAAGAAGCCAAAGCATCAGAAATAACAACTGCCGCACCTTGTCCCGTAGCCGACATATCTGCGGAGACCAAAGCTATAGTTGAAGTAGCGGAGCCTCAAGCAGAAGCTAAAACAACTGAGGAAGAGCAAGCACACACTGAAGAAGCAGCACCTGCAGCCGAAACTGCAGCTCAGGTCGAAACTAAACCTGCTCTTGAGGTTACTGCTCCGGAAGAAAGAGGGGAGCCAGAAGCGAAAGCAGATATTCAGGCTGCTGAAATTGTGGATAAGCTTGCGCTTCATCCAATGGTGTCGGGAAGCCTACTTGAACAAGACACCACGATTACGGAACATGCCAAGCCTGGAGAAGCCCAAGCGGCAAAATTTACAGTTCCAGCACCTTGTCCCGTAGCCGAGATATCTGAGACCAAAGCTATAGTTGAAGTATCGGAGCCTCAAACAGAACCCAAAGTGCCTGAGGAAATTCAAGCACACACTGAAGAAGCAGCTCCAGCAGCCGAAATTGCACCTCAGGTCGAAACTAAACCTGCTTTTGAGCCTACTGCTATAGAAGAAAGAGTAGAGCCCAAAGCCGATATTCAGCCATCTGAAATTGTGGATAAGCTCGACCTTCACCCAATGGTGACGGGAGGCCAACTTCAAGAAGACAGCACGATAACGGAACTTGCCAAGCCTGAAGAAGCCAAAGCATCAACAGAAATGCCAGTTGCTGCACCTTGTCCGGTAACCGAGATATCTGAGACCAAAGCTTTAGATGAAGTAGCGGAACCCCATGGAGAAGCCAAAGTGGCTGAGGAAATTCAAGCAGCTCAAGCACCCGAAACTGCAGCTCAGGTCGAAATTAAACCTGCTGTTGAGGTTCCCCCTGCAGAAGAAAAAGGGGAGCCAGAAGCTCAAGCCGATATTGTGCCACCTGAAATTGTGGATAAGCTTCCCCTTCAGCCTATGGTGACGGGAGGCCTACTTGAAGAAGACACCATGATTACGGAACATGGCAGGCTTGAAGAAGTCACGGTATCAATAGAAACGCCAGCTCGCGCACCTTATTCAGAAACCGAGATAACTGAAACCAAAGCTGTAGGTGAAGCAGCGGAACCTGAAGCTGAAGCCAAAACGGCAGATGAAATTCCAGCACACATTGAAGAAGCAGCTCCTGCAGCCGAAACTGCAGCTAAGATCGAAACTACACCTGTTGTGGAGGTTACTGCTGCAGAAAAAAGAGGGGAGCCAGAAGCGAAAGCAGATATTCAGCCTTTCGAAATTGTGGTTCAGCTTGCCCTTTCCCCAATGGTGTCGGGAGGCCTACTTGAAGAAGACACCACGATTACGGAACATGCCAAGCCTGAAGAAGCCAAAGCATCAGAAATAACAACTGCCGCACCTTGTCCCGTAGCCGACATATCTGCGGAGACCAAAGCTTTAGTTGAAGTAGCGGAGCCTCAAGCAGAAGCCAAAACAACTGAGGAAGAGCAAGCACACACTGAAGAAGCAGCACCTGCAGCCGAAACTGCAGCTCAGGTCGAAACTAAACCTGCTCTTGAGGTTACTGCTCCGGAAGAAAGAGGGGAGCCAGAAGCGAAAGCAGATATTCAGGCGCCTGAAATTGTGGATAAGCTCGACCTTCACCCAATAGTGACGGGAGGCCAACTTCAAGAAGACACCACGATTACGGAACATGCCAAGCCTAAAGAAGCCACGGCATCAACAGAAATGCCAGCTCCCGCACCGTGTTCCGAAGCCGAGATAACTGAAACCAAAGCTTTAGGTGAAGCAGCGGAACCTGAAGCAGAAGCCAAAATGGCAGAGGAAATTCCAGCACACATTGAACAAGCAGCTCCTGCAGCCGAAACTGCAGCTCAGGTCGAAACTAAACCTGTTGTGGAGGTTACTGCTGCAGAAGAAAGAGGGGAGCCAGAAGCGGAAGCGGATATTCAGCCGCCTGAAATCGTGGATCAGCTTGCCCTTTCCCCAATCGTGTCGGGAGGCCTACTTGAAGAAGATATCACGATTATGGAACATGCCAAGCCTGAAGAAGCCAAAGCATCAGAAATAACAGCTGCCACACTTTGTCCCGCCGCCGAGATATCTGAGACAAAAACTTTAAGTGAACTAGCAGAACCGCAAGGAGGAGGCAAAGAATCTCAGGAAATTCAGGCACACTCTGAAGAAGCAGCTCCAGCAGCCAAAATTTCACCTCAAGTCGAAGCTAAACTTCTTGTTGAGGTTACTGCTGCGGAAGAAAGAGGTGAGCCGGAAACCAAAGCAGATGTTCAGCAACCTGAATTCCTGGATAAGCATCCGCTTAACCCAATTGTAACGGGAGGCCCACTTGAAGAAGACAGCACGATTACGGAACATGCCAAGCCTGAGGAAGCCAAAGCATCCACAGAAATGCCAGCTCCCGCACCTTGTTCCGAAGCCGAGATAACGGAAACCAAAGCTTTAGGTGAAGCAGCGGAAGCCGAAGCAGAAGCGAAAACGGCAGATGAAATTCCAGCACACACTGAAGAAGCAGCACCTGCAGCCGAAACTGCAGCTCAGGTCGAAACTAAACCAGCTGTTGAGGTTACTGCTCCTGAAGAAAGAGGGGAGCCAGAAGCGAAAGCAGATATTCAGGCGCCTGAAATTGTGGATAAGCTTGCCCTTCACCCAATTGTGCCAGGAAGCCTACTTGAACAAGACACTACGATTACGGAACATGACAAGCCTGAAGAAGCCAAAGTGTCAGAAGTTACAGTTGCAGCACCTTGTCCCGTAGCCGAGATATCTGAGACCAAAGCTACTGTTGAAGTAGCTGAACCTCAAGCAGAACCGAAAGCGGCTGAGGAAATTCAGGCACACACTGAAGAAGCAGCTCCAGCAGCCGAAATTGCACCTGAAGTCGAAACTAAACCTCCTGTTGAGGTTATTGCTGCTGAAGAAAACGGTGAGCGGGAAACCAAAGCAGATGTTCTGCAACCTGAATTTATGGGTAAGCTTCCTCTTCACCCAATTGTAATGGGAGGCCTACTTGAAGAAGACAGCACGATTATGGAACATGCCAAGCCTGAAGAAGCCAAACCATCCAAAGAAATGCCAGTTGCCACACTTTCTACCGTAGCCGAGATATCTGATAGCAAAGCTGTAATTGAAGTAATGGAACCTCAAGCAGAAGCCAAAGTGGCTGAGGAAACTGAAGTGCAGACTGAAGAAGCAGCTCTAGCAGTTGAAATTGCAGGTCAGGTCGAAACTAAAGCTGCTGTTGAGGCTACAGCTGTAGAAGAAAAAGGAGAGCCAAAAGCTGAAGCCGATATTCAACCACCTGAAATTGTGGATAACCTTCCCCTTCACCCTATGGTGACGGGAGGCATACTTGAAGACACCACGATTACGGAACATGCCAAGCCTGAAGAAGCCACAGGATCAACGGAAATGCTAGTTGCCGCACCTTGTCCCATAGTCGAGATATCTGAGACCAAAGCTTTAGTTGAAGAAGCGGAACCTCAAGCAGAAGCGAAAAAGGCTGAGGAAATTCAAGGACAGCCTGAAGAAGTAGCTCCAGCAGCCGAAATTGCAGCTCATTTCGAAACTAAACTTGCTGTGGACGCTGCTGCTGCTGAAGAAAGAGGTGGACTGGAAGCTAAAGCAGATATTCAGCCACCTGAAATTACGGATGAGCTCCTCCTTCACCCAATGGTGACGGGAGGGCTACTTGAAGGAGACAGCACGATCGCGGAACAAGTGAAGCCTGAAGAAACCAAAGCAACAGGGGAAGGGCCAGTGGCTGGGCCTTATCCCTTAGCCGATATATCTGGGGAGACCAAAGTTTTAGTGGAAGTAGCTGAACCTCAAAGTGAATCTAAAATGACCGAGGAAACTCAGGCACACACTGAAGTAGGGCCAGTAGCAGAAAGTGCAGCTCGGGTTGAAATTGAACCTCTTGTTGAGGCTACTGCTGCAAAAGAAAAAGGTGAGCCTGAAGCCAAAGGAGATATTCAAGCATCTGATTTTACGGATGAGCTTTCCCTTCACCCAAGGGCAACGGGAGGGTTATTTGAAAGGGACAGCAGGATTACAGAAGTTGTGAAATCTGAAGAAACCAAACCAACAGCGGAGGAGCCAGTGGCGAGCCCTTGTCCTGTCGAAAGAACTGTCTTGGAGGAGCAAGCGCTTGCTTCTAGTGTAGCTCAAGCTTTTGGTGGTCCTTCTGTTGTGCTTTGTGCGTCAGGTGTTGACGTATCGGGGGTTCTTGCTGAAAAACTAGCACCGATATCTCTCGCAAAAGACCTTCCTTCCTCTTCGACCAAAGATGTAAGCGATGGTGAGAGCAAAATTGAGCCAGGAGACATCCGCGCGGCGGAATTGTCTCCCGCCCCTCTTCACAAATCTGAATCCCTCGACGAAATTGAACGGCAAGCCAAAGCTGTGTTTAGTACAGATGCTGCTGGGGCTACACATTTTGCATTTAGTGTTAGAAAGCCTTCCCTGACTGACACTTGCTCACAGACTCAGCTCCCCGCGTCTTCTCTCAAGCGCCGTCTGTCGTGGACGTCTGCTCAAAATGCCGGTAAAACACCGATAGCAGACGAAGTAAAAACACTCTACATAGATGCGGGTGTTCTTTTTGGCGGCCCACAGTACGATGCAGACCAGATCTCTCTAGACCGCGCATCTACGTCCTCAGAGGCCCCCGCTGATATAACGGAGCCCCCTAAAAATTTTCCTGTGAGAGCTCAAAATGCTTTGGAACTTGAGTTGGGTTTTGTGCCTACTACAGATAATGATGGGGCCACAGGTCAGAGCGGCCGCTCACAGCCGTCGTCTACGCCAGTCGGACAGTGTTTGCCTAATAGGGAAAGTGGTGTGCCGCCTCCTATATTGTCTGAGAAAAATAATTCATCTGAAGTACAGCCGTCGGATAGTACGAAGGAAGCTCGCCCATCTGAACTCGAAGAGCCCTTCAAAGGAAGTGAAGACGGTGGCGGTTCCCCAGCGAAAGGAAGAAAAGCAAGTAAGTGAAGAATATAAATACTTCGTATGTTATTCGACGTTTCTGGCATATAGACGGACAACCACAATCAGCGGCTTAAATTCCTTATGGCGATACCTCGCCATTATTTCCTTGAAGGAGCCAGTAATACGGAGAAACTTTCCAAGTTTTCCTGCAACCACAAAATACATATTATGTAAGCTTCCTGAACTCAGAGCTGTAGTTCTAATTTGAACAAACATCTTTCGTGCCGTTTCCAGCGTCGGAAGAAACCGAAGACCTGCCCCATCGAATTCGTGAGCAAGTTGGCAACGAAGAACTATTGCGTTCAGCTGCCCCCTGTGTTCTGGATTTGACTGGCAATGCGCTCGTAAAGGGTACGAGCTATTCTGGTGTGAATCTACCTGAAGTCTCTTCAAATTTGATTCAAGGGAAGCAAGCAGGATGTCTGCTTAGCCCGCTAACTAGTGAATACGAAAAGCAGCTCGTGGATATTGTGCGAAGCGAAATAACAGAAAAAACTGAGCCACCTATCCGCAATCATCATGAACACACAACTGAAAACGCTCTTTCAGTAGAACATGAGCTGCCTGATGTAGTAGAGCAGCAATCAGTGAAAGACGCTTCAGCAGAAGTCACGGAGTCCACGACAATGCCGGTGCTAGTTGAGCTAGTGGCCATGGACAATGCCTCTGCAAATCCTAATATTCTAGAGTACCATGGAGAAGTCACTGAGAGAGAAACTGCACATGACAGGAAATTCGATGAAACAGTAACTCCATCTTCAGTACCAGAAGACGTTATGTATACTCATTCTCACGTGGAACAGGACTTGTCTGGGTTGAAACCACGTCTTAGTGAAAGAGAAGTCCCAAGAGAAGTTGAAATTGAACTCACGGCAAACACCGGGCAGCCACATGCAGCGAATGATGCAGTGGCTCCCAGTCATGATGTAATGCAATATGAAGGTAAGCTGGTTGAGAGAGAAACTGAAAGAACTCGTCCTTACACAACAGAAGCATCCCCACTCTTTACGGAACCTATGCCAAAAGCAGGCGTTGGAGTGGATGTTTCGGTAATTGCAGCACAGGTGGACGCTGTGCCAATAATAAAGGCTAGTGTTTCTTCGAACACAGAGCTTGTGAAATACCACGAGCAACAAGTGGAGAATGGAGTACCCAACGAAGAAGAAATAGGTGCTGATAAATCAGATGTTATAACCGCAGAACGTACAGATAAAACAGCAGTGGAAGCTGCGATGGTGGAAGCGAAGCATACTGATAGGAAACCGGAAGAAAGAATCGAGCATAAGAATTTATTGGAGGAGACTACCGCGTTAAGTAAAGCGCCACTTGCTATAAACCAAGATCGAGAGACACAGCCTGCGCTTTCTAATAATTCGGAACAGCGTGAGCGTTCATCTAGTGTGTCAACGGATCACGATAAGACAATTCCACCTGCAGAAAGTGATGATTTTCTTCCGGAGGGAATACCAGACCCCGTTGCCAGTTTAGTAGGATTCTTCGATGAGCAGGGTGCATCGCAAATAACTCTTCAAAACACTCAAGATCACGGCGTAACTTCTGATGGGTTGGAAGAAAAGGTTAACATAATTAAGGGCAATGAATCTCCAAAGAAAGAAAAAGACGTAAACGGAGCAACGAGAGAACTGGAAACGCAGTCAGCGTTCATTAGCAACGAAGCTGCTGTGGAGGAGGTTGAAAGTTTGCGCTCGCCGCCTGCAGTCACAGAAGAGGACAAACCTTCTAAGAATGCAAGCGCGATTTCACTGGAACGTGCTAAGCAAGAAGGGTTCGAAGACACTGGAAAACTACGGCAGGCAGAAGACAGGATTACCACCTATGTCTTGTCCAGCATAGCCGAAAGAAAGCCGTCCTCTGGAGAGCGAGACGTGGCGTCACCAAAAAAAGAAGTGGATGAGCACAAGCCTTCTCATTCTGGAAAATATGAGTCACCAGAGGGGGCCGAAGGCTCGCAGTCACCACCTGCAGTTATAGAAGAAGATGCACTTCCTGGGGATCCAAGTGCAGTTTCACCAGAAAACGGCCTACGTGATACTTACGAAGGTACTCGAAAAGTAGGGCACACGGAAGAAAAGTCTACGACAGAAGCCTTACCCAGTGCCGCCGAAACGAAGTCATCCCCTGAAGAGAAGAACATGACGTTGCCAAAGGCAGAAGTTGGTGAGCACAAGTCTCCTCGTTTTACGAAGGATGAATCATCCGAAGGAGTTGAAGACTGGCAGTCACCTCCGGGAGTTGTGGAAGTGAATGCATTGCCTGACGATGCAAGTTCAGTATCATCAGAACAGGGCAACCAGCAAGGCTACGAAGGTACTGGAAAATTTCCGTGCACCGGAGAAGTAAAATATGTGGCTGAGGTTTTCTCGACTTATGCCGAAACGATGTCATCGCCTGGAGAGAAGGATGTGGCGATGCCAAAGGCAGAAACGCCTGAGCACAAGCCTCCTCTTTCTGCAAAGGATCAGTCCGTGGAAAGGGTTCAAGGCTGGCAATCACCGCTCATAGTTATGGAAGAGCAGGCACTACCGGAGGATCAAAGTGCAGCATCACTAGACCACCCTGAACAGGAAGGTTACGAAGGCACTGGAAAAGTGATGCACGCCGAAGAAAAACCTCTCGCCGAAGTATTGCCTAGTCCAACCGAAGCAATGCAATGCACGGTAGACAAGGACATGGCGAATCAGAGTGCTGAAGGAGCTGAGCACAAGTCTCCTCTTTCAGAAAAGAATCAGTCCTCGGAGGGGGCTGAAGGTTGTAAGTCACCTCCTGGAGTTATAGAAGAGCAGGCATTTACGCAGGGTGCAAGTTCTGTACAACTAGAACACACTAAGCAGAAAGCCTACGAAGGCACTGGAAAAGTGATGCACACCGGGCAAGAGAAACCTATCACCGGACTATTTTCTAGTGCAACCGAAGCAGCGCCGTCTACTGTAGACAAGGACATGGCAAGTCCGAGTACTGAAGTGGCTGAGCACAAACCTAATTTTTCTGGAAAGGATCAGTGCTCGGAGGGGGCTGAAGGCCGGCAATCAGCGACTGAAGCTATAGAAGAGCAGCCAGTTCCGGTGGATGCAAGAGCAGCAGCATCAGAACACAGCAAACAGGAAGGCTACGAAGGCACCGGAAAAGTAATGCACACTGGAGAAGAAAAACCTATCACCGGACTATCTCCTAGTGCAACCGAAGCAATGCCATCCACTCTAGACAAAGACATGGCAAGTTCGAGTACTGAAGTGGTTGAGCACAAGCCTCATCTTTCTGTAAAGGCTCAGCCCTCGGAAGTGGCTGAAGGTTGGAAGTCACCTCCTGGAGTTATAGAGGAGCAGGCACTTCCGGAGGATGCAAGTTCTATATCACTAGAACATACTAAGCAGAAAGCCTACGAAGGCACTGGAAAAGTGATGCACAGCGGTGAAGAAAAACCTGTCACCGAAGTATTGCCTAGTGCAACCGAAGCAATGCAATGCACGGCAGACAAGGACATAGCGAATCAGAGTGCTGAAGGGGATGAGCACAAGTCTCCTCTTTCTGAAAAGAATCAGTCCTCGGAGGGGGCTGAAGGTTGTAAGTCACCTCCTGGAGTTATAGAAGAGCAGGCATTTACTCAGGATGCAAGCTCTGTATCACTAGAACACAGCAAACAGGAAGACTACGAAGGCACCGGAAAAGTAATGCACAACGAAGAAGAAAAACCCATCACCGGAGTATTGCCTAGTGCAACTAAAGCAATGCCATCCACTGTAGACAAGGACATGGCAAGTCTGAGTACTGAAGTGGCTGAGCACACGCCTCATCTTTCTGGAAAGGATCCGTCCTCGGAGGGGGCTGAAGGCCGGCAGTCACTGGCTGAAGTTATAGCAGAGCAGGCACTTCAGACGGATGCAAGTGCGGTATCACTGGAACACAGTAAACAGGAAGGCTACGAAAGCCCTGGAAAAGTGGTGCGCACCGGAGCAGAAAAACCTGTCACCCAAGTATTGTCCAGTCCAACTGAAGCAATGTCATCCACTGTAGAGAAGGAGATGGCATTGCCAAGAACAGAAGTGGCTGAGCACAGGCCTCCTCTTTCTGCAAAGGATCAATATTCGGGGGTTGTTGAAGGCTGGCAGTCACAGCCTAGAGTTACAGAAGGATACAAACTTCCTAAGGATGTAGATGAACACGGTAAACAGGAAGGCTGCGGAGGCACTGAAAAAATACTACACACCGAAGAAGAAAAACCTAACACCCATGTTGCGTCCAGTGCAAACGAAGCGAAGCCATCCCCTGGGGAGAAAGAATTGGCGTTGCCAAGGACGGAAGTGGCTGAGCAGAAGCTTACTCTTCCTGGAAAAGATGAGTCCTCAGAGGAGGTTGAAGGCTCGAAGTCACAGCCTGCAGTTATAGAAGATAACGCACTTCCTAAAGATGGAAGCACTACTCTTGAGGGGCTTCAACTTCGATCGTTGTCTTCCGAACAACTTGAAGGCGAAAAAGTAATCACGGTTACAGAAAGCGTAACCTACCAGAGAATTGTCGGTGAACTGAAAGAGCCGCAAGCACTTTCGCGACTGGTAAAGAGAAAGGCTAAAGCTAGAGAAGATCATGGTAGCGCCGTACCTCATGTTCGAAGTTTTAAGTTCAGTACACCGGCTTGCACTTCAGATTACTCTTGTATGATGAATAACTTAAACACAGGAGTCGTGTTCACCACGATAAAGTCGGCTTCATCTTCCACTGGAACTCCACATTGTCAAAGAGAAAAAACTGACATCACAGATGAAGAAGTCGTATATGTGAGCAGCGGCAGTAGTTCACCTGGTGGAACGCTTACTTCAATAAAGAGGAGCTCTTCCTGCTGTCTAGTGCGAATAGCTGATGACGAAGGTGACGAGACCAGCGAGACGAATGTACAGCCACGTTCTGGGTCACCCACAAGGCTGTGTTACTTGGACTTCAAGGCCAACTTCCAACAGACACAAGCCGTTCCTTTTCAAGGTGAACTGACAAGACCACCTCCTTCCTGCAAGCTAACCCAATTTCTTGCTTCAGGTAAATCGGGTAGAGATGACGAAGATAGCTGGCCTCGCCGCCCTGATAAGGATACGGCCGGGAAAAGCAAACAAGCTACTTCTCCTCGAGAGTCTGCGTATCCTTTAAATCCAACTGCACCGAGCAACAGGAGTGAAAAGGCTGAGAGCAACCCAACAGCTAGCCAACCTTTAGGCACAGATTTCTCGCACAGCGCCACCTCTATGCGAAGAATTAGTCCGCCACACCATGGCAGCGAAGTCCAGTCGCTTCTTTGCTGCAAGATTTGTGGGCAGTCCTTTTTCCGCAGTAACCCAACGCACGCCGAATTGTGTTCGGGCTACCACAAGGACGCAGATGTTCCTGCTGCTACAAGCGGCGTCCCACCTTCGCCGGAGTTTCTTAAGAAGTACGTGCTCAGTGTTGTGGACGAAGACGACGTTAGCGACGTTCTG